>NC_041385.1:789523753-789593123 GCF_002162155.2 Triticum dicoccoides | reverse complement strand
GACGGCGTCGGGGCGGCGCGCGGATGGCGTCTGGGCGGCGGGCGGCGTCGGGGCAGCGGACAGCGTCGATCTGGGCAGCCTGGCGTCGTCGTCGGATGGCAACTGGCGATGTGTTCGTCAAATTTTCCTAAGTGTTGTATATATACCAAGGGCATTGGTCCCGGTTCGTGACTCCAACCGGGACTAATGCCCCCTTTAGTCCCGGTTGGTACCACCAACCGGGACCAAAGGCCTCTTTTCAGCAGCCCAACGGACGGGAAGCGGCGACCTTTGGTCCCGGTTGGTGGCACCAACCGAGACTAATGCCCCCCCTTTAGTCCCGGTTGGTGGCACCAACCGGGACCAAAGGACCCTGTGCTGCCCGCGTCGGGGCCAAAGTTTAGTCCCACCTCGCTAGTTGAGAGGGGCGCGCAGTGGTTTATAAGCCCCACTGCCGTACCCCTCTTGAGCTCCTCTCCACCGTAGGCTTGCGGGCCTATTTGCTACTGCTTTGCCTGATGGGCATGCTGGGCCTACTGCGGGCCTGAATCCTGGCCCATGGTAGGGTTTCTAGTCGTATTCAGGCCGTGGGGGCCCAGTAGGAGGCAATTTTTTTGTTTTCTTTCTTGCTTTATTTATTTTATTTTGTTTCTACTTACAACAAAATACTTATTGTTGCTATTTTTAATTATTTTCTATTTTTTTGTTTTGTTTTCTGCATTATTTATTTTATTTTGTTTTTTGCTTTATTTTTTAATCTTTTTGCTTTTAGTTCTGGAAAAATTATAAACTTTCTGTTAGTGCCATTAGTTTTCAAATTTTAAAACACTTTTTTTGTTTTTTTTGTTTTCTTTCTTGCTTTATTTATTTTATTTTGTTTGTACTTACAACAAAATACTTATTGTTGCTATTTTTAATTGTTTTTTTGTTTTGTTTTCTGCATTATTTATTTTCTTTTGTTTTTTGCTGTATTTTTTAATTCTTTTTGCTTTTAGTTTTAGAAAAATTATAAACTTTCTGTTAGTGCCATTAGTTTTCAAATTTGAAAACACTTTTTTTGTTTTTTTGTTTTCTTTCTTGCTTTATTTATTTTATTTTGTTTCTATTTACAACAAAATACTTATTGTTGCTATTTTTAATTATTACGAGGGCCGAACCATAAGACATTAAAGCATTTCAAATGAACTATGAAAAAGTTGAAAGTTGGCATGGTATCATAAATTCACCCACATAGCATGTGCATGTACAAAACGGACAATGGTATCATACTCGTGTGTTACAAAGTTGGCATGGTATCATCATAATAGTTGTGGGAGAAAGTCTTCACTTTTTCTTCGCTTGTGTCATTTGCTTATTGCGCTGTAACCATGGATAATCTTCATCGCTTATCAGGATGCTGGGGTCAGCCTTGACTTTGAAGGGAGGAATTTCATGAAACTTTTCATAATCTTCAGATATGTCTGTCTTGCCCTCCACTCCCACGATGTCCCCTTTTCCTGAAAGAACTATGTGGCGCTTTGGCTCATCGTATGATGTATTCACTTCCTTATCTTTTCTTTTTCTCGGTCTGGTAGACATGTCCTTCACATAGATAACCTGTGCCACATCATTGGCTAGGACGAAGGGTTCGTCAGTGTATCCAAGATTTTTCAGATCCACTGTTGTCATTCCGTACTGTGGGTCTACCTGTACCCCGCCTCCTGACAGATTGACCCATTTGCACTTAAACAAAGGGACCTTAAAATCATGTCCATAGTCAAGTTCCCATATGTCCACTATGTAACCATAATATGTGTCATTTCCCCTCTCGGTTGTTGCATCAAAGTGGACACCGCTATTTTGGTTGGTGCTCTTTTGATCTTGGTCAATCATGTAAAATGTATTCCCATTTATCTCGTATCCTTTTCAAATCGTAACAGTCGAAGATGGTCCCCTGGACAACAAGTACAGCTCATCACAAATAGTGCTGTCACCTCTGAGACGTGCTTCCAACCAACTGCTGAAAGTCTTGATGTGTTCACATGTAATCCAGTCGTCGCACTGCTCCGGGTGTTTGGAGCGCAGACTGTTCTTGTGTTCATCGACATACGGGGTCACCAAGGTAGAGTTCTGTAGAACTGTGTAGCGTGCTTGAGACCAAGAATATCCGTCCCTGCATATTATTGAGTCCCTTCCAAGCGTGCCTTTTCCAGTCAGTCTCCCATCATACCGCGATTGAGGGAGACCTATGTTCTTAAGACCAAGAATGAAGTCAACACAAAACCCGATGACATCCTCTGTTTGATGGCCCATGGTGATGCTTCCTTCTGGCCTAGCGCGGTTACGGACATATTTCTTTAGGACTCCCATGAACCTCTCAAAGGGGTACATATTGTGTAGAAATACGGGGCCCAGAATGACAATCTCGTCAACTAGATGAACTAGGACGTGCGTCATGATATTGAAGAAGGATGGTGGGAACACCAGCTCGAAACTGACAAGACATTGCACCACATCACTCCTTAGCCTTGGTATGATTTCTGGATCGATCACCTTTTGAGAGATTGCATTGAGGAATGCACATAGCTTCACAATGGCTAATCGGACGTTTTCCGGTAGAAGCCCCCTCAATGCAACCGGAAGCAGTTGCGTCATAATCACGTGGCAGTCATGAGACTTTAGGTTCTAAAACTTTTTCTCTGACATATTTATTATTCCTTTTATATTCGACGAGAAGCCAGTCGGGACCTTCATACTAAGCAGGCATTCAAAGAAGATTTCCTTCTCTTCTTTGGTAAGAGCATAGCTGGTAGGACCTTCATACTGCTTTGGAGGCATGCCGTCTTTTTCGTGTAAACGTTGCAGGTCCTCCCGTGCCTCAGCTGTATCTTTTGTCTTCCCATACACGCCCAAGAAGCCTAGAAGGTTCGTTCTTCGTCACGTGCATCACGTCGATCGAAGAGCGGACCTCTAGGTCTTTCCAGTAGGGTAGGTCCCAAAATATAGATTTCTTCTTCCACATGGGTGCGTTTCCCCCAGCGTCACTCGGAACAGCTAGTCCGTCGGGACCCTTTCCAAAGATTACGTGTAAATCATTGACCATAGCAAGTACATGATCACCGGTACGCATGGCGGGCTTCCTCCGGTGATCTGCCTCGCTTTTGAAATGCTTGCCTTTCTTTCGACATTGATGGTTGGTCGGAAGAAATCGACGATGGCCCAGGTACACATTGTTCCTGCAGCTTCCCAGGTATATACTATCGTTGTCAAGTAAACAGTGCATGCATGCGTGGTATCCCTTGTTTGTCTGTCCTGAAAGGTTACTGAGAGCGGGCCAATCGTTGATGGTCACGAACAGCAACGCCTTTACGTGAAATTCCTCCTGTTTGTGCTCATCCCACGTACGTACACCGTTTCCATTCCACAGCTGTAAAAGTTCTTCAGCTAATGGCCTTAGGTACACATCAATGTCGTTGCCGGGTTGCTTAGGGCCTTAGATGAGAACTGGCATCATAATGAACTTCCGCTTCATGCACATCCAAGGAGGAAGGTTATACATACATAGAGTCACGGGCCAGGTGCTGTGATTGCTGCTCTGCTCCCCGAAAGGATTAATGCCATCCACACTTAAAGCAAACCATACGTTCCTTGGGTCACTTGCAAACTCATCCCAGTACTTTCTCTTGATTTTTCTCCACTGTGACCCGTCAGCGGGTGCTCTCAACTTCTCATCTTTCTTACGGTCCTCACTGTGCCATCGCATCAACTTGGCATGCTCTCCGATTCTGAACAGACGTTTCAACCATGGTATTATAGGAGCATACCACATCACCTTCGCAGGAACCCTCTTCCTGGGGGGCTCGCCGTCAACATCACCAGGGTCATCTCGTCTAATCTTATACCGTAATGCATCGCATACCGGGCATGCGTTCAGATCCTTGTACGCACCACGTTAGAGGATGCAGTCATTAGGGCATGCATGTATCTTCTGCACCTCCAATCCTAGAGGGCATACGACCTTCTTTGCTACGTATGTACTGTCGGGCAATTCGTTATCCTTTGGAAGCTTCTTCTTCAATATTTTCAGTAGCTTCTCAAATCCTTTGTTAGGCACATCATTCTCTGCCTTCCACTGCAGCAATTCCAGTACGGTACCGAGTTTTGTGTTGCCATCTTCGCAATTGGGGTACAACCCTTTTTTGTGGTCCTCTAACATGCGATCGAACTTCAGCTTCTCCTTTTGACTTTCGCATTGCGTCCTTGCATCGACAATGACCCGACGGAGATCATCATCATCGGGCACATTGTCTGGTTCCTCTTGAGCTTCAGCAGCTTCGCCTGTTGCAGCATCATCGTGCACATCGTCTGGTTCCTCTTGATCTTCAGTAGCATCACCGTATTCAGGGGGCACATAGTTGTCATCGTACTTTTCTTCTTAGCCGTCTTCCATCATAACCCCTATTTCTCCGTGCCTCGTCTAAACATTATAGTGTGGCATGAAACCCTTGTAAAGCAGGTGGGTGTGAAGGATTTTCCGGTCAGAGTAAGACTTCGTAATCCCACATATAGGGCATGGACAACACATAAAACCATTCTGCTTGTTTGCCTCAGCCACTTCGAGAAATTCATGCACGCCCTTAATGTACTCGGAGGTGTGTCTTGAACCATACATCCATTACCGGTTCATCTGCGTGCATTATATATAATTAAGTGTGTCAAAAATCATTACAGAACATCATGAATAGATAATTAAGTGACCAAATTAGTAGAAGTTCATCATCACATTAAAACCAAAGTACATACATAGTTCTCATCTAACGACATAAAGCTCTGCAGAGCATCTAAATTAATTAAACCATACATTGAAACTATGTAAAACATTTCAATGCGAAAACAAATGCGATCATAATCGCAACCAATGTAACAACTGATCCAACGGCATAATGATACCAAGCCTTGGTATGAATGGCATATTTTCTAATCTTTCTAATCTTCAAGCGCATTGCATCCATCTTGATCTTGTGATCATCCACGACATCCGCAACATGCAACTCCAATATCATCTTCTCCTCCTCAATTTTTCCAATTTTTTCCTTCAAGAAATTGTTTTCTTCTTCAACTAAATTTAACCTCTCGACAATAAGGTCGGTTGGAATTTCCGGTTCAACAACCTCCTAGATAAATAAAATCTATGTCACGTTGGTCGGCATAATTGTCATAAACAATAGATGAAACACTAGTTATGAAAAGATAATATATACCACATCCGAATCATAGACAGGACGAGGACCGACGGGGGCGGATACCAAAACCATCGCACTATATAAGATGCAATAATAAAAGCAAGAAAATTATACAAGTATCTATATAAACATACAAGTAAGATTTTGTTTCCTTTCGGAAAGAAGATAAGAACAAGAGGCTCACCATGGTGGTGCCGACGACGAGATCGGCGCGGGCGATCGACGGCGGTGAAGACGGGGACGGGACGTGACGGACCGCTAAACCTAGACAAATATTGAGGAAAATGGAGCTTGGAGGTCGAGCTTGGAGAGGAGAAAGCTTAAGTAGCGTGCCTCGGACATTCCATCGAACACCTCGTGTGCATAGGAGGTGAGCTAGAGCACCACAAAGCTCTCTCCTCGCCGGCCATGAAAAACAGAGCAGTGAGAGTGCTCTGCTCGCGGGCGAGGGGTATATATAGGCAATTAATTAGTCTCGGTTCGTGGCTTGAACCGGGACTAAAGGGAAGCCTTTGGTCCCGGTTCAGGCCACCAACCGGGACAAATGGTGGTGGGCCAGGACCGAGGCACATTGGTCCCGGTTCGTCCCACCAACCGGGACCAAAAGGTCCAGACTTACCGGGACCAATGGCCCACGTGGCCCGGCCAGCCCCCGGGGCTCACGAACCGGGTCCAATGCCCCCATTGGTCCTGGTTCTGGATTGAACCGGGACTAATTGGCTGACCCGGCCTGGACCATTGCCCCCTTTTCTACTAGTGATACCCTACTTTGGAGCCTACTATGATTGAAGAGAACCCGCGGCACTGCGAACGTCCAGGTAGAAGGCCGTGATGACGGAGCCGGCAAGCAGTCTGCGGATTCTGTCTTGGATCTGGCAAAAATGACATATGTACTCTCGAAGTGACTGGTCTGGCTTCCGCATGAGGTAGCGAAGCGAGATGTAGGTGGGGCCAGCCTCCATGAGATCCTACCCCCAGCGAGGAACCTTTGCGGCGGCCACGTGGGGGCACCGTGGGTGGTGTCCTATCTCACCGCCTTCAGGGATGAACCGCGCTGTCTGGGTATTACCAGACAAGCGGCTCTTCCGAGGGCGAGGCAGGACACTCTCCTATCGCTGACCGGGACGAGGCTTCTGCTGATGCACTGAACATGCGACTGCAGTATTGGGCAGTCGTACTCTAGCCATCCTTGCTTGAGGGCGAATGAGTTGGCGAAGATGGTGATGGATTTGGCGTCGTCAGGGACCCCGGTGGCTTTGTTGATGTAGATCCTCATGAGCACTCTCTACCTGGCGTGCCAAATGTCACACACGTGCGCAGAACACACGCGAGATACCATGGACTGTGGACGTCCTTTTTGCAGATTCGTGAGTGGAGCGCAAGGTGAGGATCTACACTATGAAAATGAACGAAGTTGACACGATGATTTATCTAGGTTCGGGTCGCATGGTTGCGTAATACCCTACTCCTTGTTTATGTGTGGTTTCTTTAGTGAATATTGAGCTAAAAGCTCTTCCGAGAGACGAGAAGAATAGTGCGATCCTACCGGTGATCTAGCCAGGGTCCAACCTTGTTTTCTCCTTTTCTTCCCTCTTTTTTCTCTTCCTTTTCTCTTAGCAGCTAGGTCCTCCTTTTATACTCAAGGGGTACCACAATGGCTTCACCACTAAGGAAGTTGCCTTGTGCCGATAGGGTAGGTGCGTGCATTAAATGCGTGATGATGTGTTGTCGTCTTCTGTCTTCCGTGAACGAATGCCTGTCTTGTCACAACCGCCCATGGTGCCGCTTGGGTGGAGCATGACACTTCTCCATACAGGTGTGCGCCATGCGGCGGAGTGAGCGAGTGATTCATCCCTTACGTCTTGTCCCTCCACTAGTGCGCCTGCCCTCCTTCTGCGTGTCGCAAAAGCGCTGTGTGCACAGAACAGTCGCGCCACGCGTGGGGGGTGATAGCTTGTTGTCGACGCCTGCTGAGTGCAGGCCAGCTGGAGGTGGTCGTTGCCGGGTGTGGTTGTTCCCGGGTCTTGCTCATCTGAGCTCATTGCCGGACGATTCTGTCTTGCTCCTTCAACCTTTGCTGAACTTGGGTGGTAACTATGCAATTTCATTTGACAAAGATCTGTGTGCCACTACGGAGCGTGGGCTCCTTCTGGAGAAGTTGTTGATGTAGCTCTTGACGAAGATCTGCATACCATTACTTAGGGCAAGAAACCTGTGATGGGCAACTCTTCTGTCTTCTTGAGTCTTGACCAGAGGCGGCCGTGGCGTGTGCGTAGTTTGGTCTGTGAACCCAGCGGTCACGGTACCGACATATTATTTCGCCAAAGACCTACCAAAGGCACATTTTGAAGATCGAGTAAGCTCTAAAATAAACCTTATTGGGTTTTCACATATTGTAGTTTTTGAAGACACTTCCGAAAAATTAGGCACCACCAAAATGCACAAATATAAGCAACAACAAATAGCATGTAGCAAAAAACTAATCTGCGTTTATTGGGGGATCAGTCGCGGACACTGTCAAGGAAGTTAGGCCATCGATGCCAGAAGATCACTAGATCAGGTGCCTCTCCTAGTGATCCCGTCGGTGAGATCATGTGCAAGATCCTGCGCCTCCGCGGCCGTCGCTTCGGAAATTTCCAGGCTGCTTCTCGGCCCAGCTGCAAATCATCCGGCAACCGTGTGCTCGCTGGTGTAGTAGAGCGATGGAGAGATACGCCTTTAATGCAGGATGAGTGAGGAATATGACATGGGAAGGCTTTTTTTTTAAATAAACATCCTCTTTATTTATTAGTAATAATGGTTACATCGTCTATAAGAAAATTTACAATATCGTTCATAGGTTCCTCAAACCAGTCCCTTGTCTCAGAAAATTTGGCTACTCTAGCAACTTCATGAGCTACTTTATTTGCCTTCCTATTACAGTATTCAAATCTAACTAACGAAAAATCACAAACCAAAAAATAACAATCATCAAACACAGCTGCCGCCGCTCCCGTTGTCTGTCCTCCATTCTTCATCGTGTCAACTACTTCCATATTGTCGGAGTTAACAACAAGTCGGTTACTTCCCGCCTTTTGTGCAAGTAATAAGCCAAAACGTAGTGCCATGGCTTCTGCTGTTAAAACATGTGCACACCAATCCATCTTCCAATTCCCTCCAACAATAAATCTTCCTTTATCATCTCTAAGTACAGCTCCCGCTGTGCCTCTAAGCATGTCTTGATCGAAAGAAGCATCGACATTTAATTTCACAAAACCTAGAGGGGGTCTCGTCCATCCCTCTATTTTATTTGTTGCCTTGGGGGATTGGGCAATAACATAGTTCGTCGTATATTCTGTATGCATCTTGGTATAGTAATGCTTTCGAGACTGTTGCTTTTACACTGAAAAGAGTGCCATCAAATCTATTGAAATGAGCCATGGTATGGTACACCCAACCATGTTATGTCTTTTCTTAACATTTGGAATAGGCTTGTGTAAAGTATTTTACAAACCTATTCCAAATTAGACAAGTGCTACAGGTTATCCCAAATCATTGGGAATTCCTCCATCATTATACGTAGGCAAAAGGTGTGCCACAAAGAAAAGTATGATTTTGAAGAAAATGTTTCTTGCAAAAAGTTGAGTGGGAGGACAATGCAACTCGATGAGATAATGATATCTTCATCATCAGGTCTAGGGAAAGAAACCTTGGAAGTAATTCCAGAGTTTCCTCCTGTGACTGATACGGAAGCCTCTACATGAGATGTATGGACTTCGGATTGATCTTGCAACTGAACCACGTAGGCAAAACTCATGCAAACCTCTCAGATGCGCAAACGAGATATTGCTGTTAGACAACAATATACCTACGATACACAAGGAAGCGTTGATGGGCCCTGACCCCAAAATTGGCTAAATGCCAATATAATCCGAGATATTATCCATATAAATGATTCAAGATTAGATCTTGATACACCTTCGAAAGACTAAGATTCTTCTAACGAACATTAAAGGAACTATAAACTGAAAGGGATAAAAATGTTTTATCCATAAAGCTCGACTTGTTGCTTATAAAAAATTCAAGGAATTAACTACGGTGAGATTGTCTCACCGTAGCGATGCTTAAAGTCGGTTCGGGTTGAACTAGCAATTAATACATATTTCAATCATGAGATATGATACATGAATGGCAAAAGGATTTTCATGAAATAGAAATACAACCCAGGACTTGTATGAGATACAGTCCAAATTATTTTATCGATCCAGAGGATGCTAGTGAGTGTGCAAACTTCTGAATTTCAGTAATGGACAGAAGGAAGCATAAGGGAGTTGGATTCTTCCTTTTGATGAAATAGTCAAATGAGTTTGATTTCATCAATGGAAAGTGAAGATGCTTGTGGTTACAAGAAAATAAGTGGGTGCATAATAATATTTCTAAAACCTTGTGTGCTTGACACATTGTTGATTGAAAATAATATAAATTTCTTGACACGAATTGGGAGTTCTTTCAAAATAGTTTTTCAATGAAGTGCTTAGGCTAGGTAGCCTTGGTATTGGGCATAATTGTCCATAGAGATAGAATTGCCAAATAGGGTTAAGCCAAAATACATATTGAAAAAATGCTAAAATAGTTTAGCATAAAATGCCAAGGAGTGATTCTTGCCGAAGTCACATGGAAAGAGTTTTAGGAAGATCCGGTGTCCTAAAACACTGGTGAGAAAAATACATAATGGAGATTCTAGACACTTTTGTGTTTGGATTAATCATGTATTCCAGAGTATGTCAAACAACCAGATATGTCAGGTACTCCCAAGCAGTTGCGACTAAAGATACCAAAGTGGTCAAAATATTGATCATAGGTTAGCGGTGAAAAATGTCGTTGAGTACTAAAGTAGCATCCAATTGTATTGTCTCCCTTCCTTCTATTGGTACCAAACTAAGACGTGATTACTCAGACTCATCATGGAGTTACAATTGCTCCATATTACCAACATTATACCTCCTTTATATCCAATAGTGCTTCATCCCTTCATATTCTTGGGTATCCCGCATATCGAGATAAAACACCTGCTTATTTTGTCCGTTGTCCACTCCATGGAATATCATTATCTTTTCCAGGGGTCAAGTGTCCTCACAGGGTACTACCACCCTTGAAATGCACAAATTCTTCCATAGACCATATTTCTCATATCCTCGAAAATGCTCAAAATCTTCCTTCATAGTCACTGCTCATAAAATCCAAATCAGTACCAATGATGCTAACTTTATTGATTCTCAAATTATTACAATCTCTTGCATTTCCATTACATGCCTCAACTCAACACCTAAATATAAAAGAATTGTTCCCACTACTACTACTATATTTCTCACAAACTCAACTATTTAACATGAATATCCTCATTGGGACAATCTCTGGTAAAGTGCCCTGCTTCATTACAGCGGAAACATATAACTTCTGACAAGTCTCGAGGTTTCCTTGTGATTACATAGCCTCCTTGGGTCCTCGGCTTCCTTTTTGGGCAATCGTTGAAGTAGTGTCCTGAATCTATGTACATGAAACATGTGATATGACTCAGGTCCTTCTTTGTAGAAACTGTGTTATTCCTGGAATCCAATCTATTTCTCTTCCTGGATTTTTTTTCCATGCCAATCAGGGCTTCTATTTCCTGTGGGTCATACTCTACTTCCACTGTCCTTCTACTCCACATGAATAGCAAGACTTGGTGCAGGGTTTAATTGGGTCTTCTTCGGGTGTGGCCTCCACCTCTTCCTTCATCATAGGTTCTTCCAAAATTTCCTTGGAGGCTCCTTTCATTGCTTCTTTCTTCTGCTGGATGGTTCTTTGTACCATGGGGTAAATGTGACACTGAGCAGGGTAGTGGGTAGACCTTCATATAAGAAACAAGTAATCTGCCTAGTTGGGCATTCCTCAGTCGGGTGACTTTCTTCACAATGAGGGCATTCATCCTTGTGTTCTTTATGGTTGTGTCCTATTTCTCCATAGAGCTTGCATGCACAAGGTTTCTTCATCTCATTTCCATAAGGCTTCAATTTCTGGGACACAAGGCGAGACCTTTGCAGAGTCAACTTAAATTCTTTCCAAGTGGTTACTCCTTGCCATCCATTGATGGTTTGGTACATCCTCCACCAAGTAGCGGCACCTCTTTCAAAGCACTGAAGAGCATGTTGGGCCATATCCTTTCCGGCTATAGTGTTATGCTTCATGTGATCTTCCATGTTCTGAATCCATCGGTCTGTCTCCAATTGGCTTATCGGTCTGGAAAATGTGAGTTTATCTCCATTCATCCTCTATTGGTTCCAGGGTTTGGGGTGAGATAGGAGAGATAGAGAGGGATGCACGCAATACAAACAACAGTTTTTGAAGGGACATATTTTATTTGTGGCTATCAGAAAAACGTCAAACAAATGACAACTCACAATCGTCGCATCTAACGCAGGTATATAACAGGGGTTGGGTCTTCTAAAGGTCAATAAATCTTCAAAGTCGCCAAACTCTTCAAGTCTTGTTCATGTCTCCAATGGCTTCTTCCGATCATGCTTGTCCTTCTCAAGTTCTTTTGCAAAATCGACGCGAAGTCTCTCGTGATGTTCTTTAATATTTCTGGAGTTGCGTTCCAAACTTCTGGGTTTCAACATCCTTGGCATGAATCTTGGTTCTACTGTCCTTTAGTTCCAGTCGAATCTCCGGTATCTCGAGGTTTTGCTCCTCCAGCTTGGCTACTTTCAGCTCCTGGGTCCTGAGTTCTTCACGAAATGCTTCCTTGTCAAATACGGCTTCCTGAAGGTCCATCTTAAAATTCTTGATGTAATACTCCAGATCCTGGCGATACACCAGCTAAGGTTAAAACTTCATATTTTGCTGATAGGTGCTCCATTAGCCCTTTTGTCATCCAATCCTTCCGACGAGATGCATGCTTAACTCAGCATGGTGACAATAGCATGAGCAGGCGATATCATCATGGATAGCCGTGTTTCTGCACTTGTCGTTGCCATGAGCTACCATTCCATAGTTGATATCTCCTGCCTTAGGTGTTCTCTTGACAAAAACTTAACGCTCCATGTTCCGGTCTTTCTCCGACACACCTTGATCTCGGGTATTGCCAGCTTCAATAGTCTGACAAGTTTCATAAGGGTAGCCTTCCTAGGGTATACCTGTTGGGGAACGTAGTATTTTCAAAAAAACTCCTACGCACACGCAAGATCATGGTGATGCATAGCAACGAGAGGGGAGAGTGTTGTCCACGTACCCTCGTAGACCGAAAGCGCAAGCGTTAGAACAACGCGGTTGATGTAGTCGTACGTCTTCACGGCCCGACCGATCAAGCACCAAAACTATGACACCTCCGAGTTCTAGCACACGTTCAGCTCAATGACGTCCCTCGAACTCCGATCCAGCCGAGTGTCGAGGGAGTGTTCCGTCAGCATGACGGCGTGGTGAAGATCTTGATGTTCTACCGTCGCAGGGCTTCACCTAAGCACTGCTACAATATTATCGAGGAGGACTATAGTGGAGGGGGGCACCGCACACGGCTAAGAGATCAAGAGATCAATTGTTGTGTCTAGAGGTGCCCCCCTGCCCCCGTATATAAACGAGCAAGGGGGAGGGGGCGACCGGCCTAGGAGGGGGTGCGCCATGGGGAGTCCTACTCCTATCGGGAGTAGGACTCCCTCCTTCCTTGTTGGACTAGGAGAGGGGGAAGGAAAGGGAGAGGAGGAGAAGGAAAGAGGGGGACCGGCCCCCCTTGCCCTAAACCAATTCGGTTTGGGCCTTTGGGGGGCGCGCCCCACACTCCCCTTGCTGCCCTCTTTTCCACTAAGGCCCACGTAGGCCCATTAAGCTCCCGGGGTGTTCCGGTAACATCCCGGTACTCCGGTAAAATCCCGATTTCACCCGGAACACTTCCGATATCCAAACATAGGCTTCCAATATATCAATCTTCATGTCTCGACCATTTTGAGACTCCTCGTCATGTCCTTAATCACATCCAGGACTCCGAACAACCTTCGGTACATCAAAACTCATAAACTCATAATATAACTATCATCAAAACCTTAAGCGTGCGGACCCTACGGGTTCGAGAACTATGTAGACATGACCGAGAACCGTTTCCGGTCAATAACCAATAGCGGAACCTGGATGCTCATATTGGCTCCTACATATTCTACGAAGATCTTTATCGGTCATATGCATAACAGGATACGTTGTTCCCTTTGTCATCGGTATGTTACTTGCCCGAGATTCGATCGTCGGTATCCCAATACCTAGTTCAATCTCGTTACCGGCAAGTCTCTTTACTCGTTACGTACTGCATCATTCCATAACTAACTCGTTAGCTACATTGCTTGCAAGGCTTATAGTGATGTGCATTACCGAGAGGGCCCAGAGATACCTCTCCGACAACCACAGTGACAAAACCTAATCTCGAAATACGCCAACTCAACATGTACCTTTGGAGACACCTGTAGAGCCCATTAATAACCACCCAGTTACTTTGTGACGTTTGGTAGCACACAAAGTGTTCCTCCGGTAAACGGGAGTTGCATAATCTCATAGTTTGTAGGAACCTGTATAAGTCATGAAGAAAGCAATAGCAACATACTAAATGATCAAATGCTAAGCTAACGGAATGGGTCAAGTCAGTCACATCATTCTCATAATGATGTGATCCCGTTAATCAAATGACAACACATATCTATGGTTAGGAAACATAACCATCTTTGATTAATGAGCTAGTCAAGTAGAGGCATACTAGTGACATTAAGTTTGTCTATGTATTCACACATGTATCATGTTTCTGGTTAATACAATTCTAGCATGAATAATAAACATTTATCATGATATGAGGAAATAAATAATAACTTTATTATTGCCTCTAGGGCATATTTCCTTCAGTCTCCCACTTGCACTAGAGTCAATAATCTAGATTACACAGTAATGATTCTAACACCCATGGAGTCTTGGTGCTGATCATGTTTTGCTCGTGGAAGAGGCTTAGTCAATGGGTCTGCAACATTCAGATCCGTATGTATCTTACAAATCTCTATGTCTCCCACCTGGACTTGGTCCCGGATGGAATTGAAGCGTCTCTTGATGTGCTTGGTCCTCTTGTGAAATCTGGATTCCTTTGCCAAGGCAATTGCACCAGTATTGTCACAGAAGATCTTCATTGGTCCCGATGCACTAGGTATGACACGTAGATCGGAAATGAACTCCTTCATCCAGACTCCTTCAATTGTCGCTTCCGAAGCAGCTGTGTACTCCGCTTCGCATGTAGATCCCGCCACGACGCTTTGTTTAGAACTGCACAAACTGACAGCTCCACCGTTCAATATAAACACGTATCCGGTTTGAGATTTAGAATCGTCCGGATCAGTGTCAAAGCTTGCATCGACGTAACCATTTACGACTAGCTCTTTGTCACCTCCATAAACGAGAAACATATCCTTAGTCCTTTTTAGGTATTTCAGGATATTCTTGACCGTTGTCCAGTGATCCACTCCTAGATTACTTTGGTACCTCCCTGCTAAACTTATTGCTAAGCATACGTCAGGTCTGGTACACAGCATTGCATACATGATAGAGCCTATGGCTGAAGCATAGGGAACATCTTTCATTTTGTCTCTATCTTCTGATATGGTCGGGCATTGAGTCTGACTCAACTTCACACCTTGTAATACATGCAAGAACCCTTTCTTTGCCTGTTCCATTTTGAACTTTTTCAAAACTTTATCAAGGTATGTGCTTTGTGAAAGTCCAAGTAAGCGTCTTGATCTATCTCTATAGATCTTGATGCCCAATATGTAAGCAGCTTCACCGAGGTCTTTCATCGAAAAACTTTTATTCAAGTATCCCTTTATGCTATCCAGAAATTCTATATCATTTCCAATTAACAATATGTCGTCTACATATAATATCAGAAATGTTATAGAGCTCCCACTCACTTTCTTGTAAATACAGGCTTCTCCAAAAGTCTGTATAAAACCATATGCTTTGATCACACTATCAAAGCATTTATTCCAACTTCGAGAGGCTTGCACCAGTCCATAAATGGATCGCTGGAGCTTGCAAACTTTGTCAGCACCTTTTGGATCGACAAAACCTTCTAGTTGCATCATATACAACTCTTCTTCTAGAAATCCCATTCAGGAATGCAGTTTTGACATCCATTTGCCATATTTCATAATCATAAAATGCGGCAATTGCTAACATGATTCGGACAGACTTAAGCATCGCTACGGGTGAGAAAGTCTCATCGTAGTCAACCCCTTGAACTTGTCGAAAACCTTTCGCAACAAGTCGAGCTTTGTAGACAGTTACATTACCATCAGCGTCAGTCTTCTTCTTGAAGATCCATTTATTCTCGATGGCTTGCCGATCATCGGTCAAGTCATCCAAAGTCCATACTTTGTTCTCATACATGGATCCCATCTCAGATTTCATGGCCTCAAGCCATTTTGCGGAATCTGGGCTCATCACGCTTCCTCATAGTTCATAGGTTCGCCATGGTCAAGTAACATGACTTCCAGAATAGGATTACCATACCACTCTGGTGTGGATCTTCTCTGGTTGACCTATGAGGTTCGGTAGTAACTTGATCTGAAGTTTCATGATCAATATCATTAGCTTCCTCACTGATTGGTGTAGTCGTCACAGGAACCGGTTCATGTGATGAACTATTTTCCAATAAGGGAGCAGGTACAGTTACCTCATCAAGTTCTACTTTCCTCCCACTCACTTCTTTCAAGAGAAACTCCTTCTCTAGAAAGGATCCGAATTTAGCAACAAAAGTCTTGCCCTCAGATCTGTGATAGAAGGTGTACCCAATAGTCTCTTTTGGGTATCCTATGAATACACATTTCTCCGCTTTGGGTTCGAGCTTATCTGGTTGAAGTTTCTTCACATAAGCATCGCAGCCCCAAACTTTAAGAAACGACAACTTTGGTTTCTTGCCAAACCACAGTTCATAAGGCGTCGTCTCAACGGATTTTGATGGTGCCCTATTTAACGTGAATGCGGCCGTCTCTAAAGCATAACCCCAAAATGATAGCGGTAAATCAGTAAGAGACATCATAGATCGCACCATATCTAGTAAAGTACGATTACGAAGTTCGGACACACCATTTCGTCGTGGTGTTCTGGGTGGCGTGAGTTGCGAAACTATTCTGCATTGCTTCAAATGTAAACCAAACTTGCAACTCAAATATTCTCCTCCACGATCAGATTGTAGAAACTTTATTTTCGTGTTACGATGATTTTCCACTTCACTCTGAAATTCTTTGAACTTTTCAAATGTTTCAGACTTGTGTTTCATCAAGTAGATATACCCATATCTGCTCAAATCATCTGTGAAGGTGAGAAAATAATGATATCCACCGCGAGCCTCAATATTCATTGGAGCACATACATTAGTATGTATGATTTCCAACAAATCAGTTGCTCGCTCCATAGTTCCGAAGAACAGCGTTTTAGTCATCTTGCCCATGAGGCACGGTTCGCAAGTACCAAGTGGTTCATAATCAAATGATTCCAGAAGTCCATCAGTATGGAGTTTCTTCATGCGCTTTACACCAATATGACCCAAACGGCAGTGTCACAAATAAGTTGCACTATCATTATCAACTCTGCATCTTTTGGTTTCAACATTATGAATATGTGTATCACTACTATCGAGATATAATAAAAATAGACCACTCTTCAAGGGTGCATGACCATAAAAGATATTACTCATATAAATAGAACAACTGTTATTCTTTGATTTAAATGAATAACCATCTCGCATCAAACAAGATCTAGATATAAAGTTCATGCTTAACGCTGGCACCAAATAACAATTATTCAGGTCTAAAACTAATCCCGATGGTAGATGTAGAGGTAGTGTGCCGACCACGATCACATCGACTTTGGAACCATTTCCCACGCGCATCGTCACCTCGTCCTTAGCCAATCTTCACTTAATCCGTAGTCCATGTTTCGAGTTGCAAATATTAACAATAGAACCAGTATCAAATACCCAAGTGCTACTGTGAGCATTAGTAAGGTACACATCAATAACATGTATATTACATATACCTTTGTTCACCTTGCCATCCTTCTTATCCGCCAAATACTTGCAGTAGAAGCACTCAGTCTCAGGCTTAGGTCCAGATTTGGGTTTCTTCTCTTGAGAAGCAACTTGTTTGTTGTTCTTCTTGAAGTTCCCCTTCTTCTTCCCTTTACCCTTTTTATTGAAACAGGTGGTCTTATTGACCATCAACACTTGATGCTCCTTCTTGATTTCTACCTCCGCAGCCTTTAGCATTGCGAAGAGCTCGGGAATAGTGTTGTCCATCCCTTGCATATTATAGTTCATCACGAAGCTCTTGTAGCTTGGTGGTAGTGATTGAAGAATTCTGTCAATGACACTATCATCAGGAAGATTAACTCCTAGTTGAATCAGTGATTATTATACCCAGACATTTTGAGTATATGTTCACTGACAGAACTATTCTCCTCCATCTTGCAACTATAGAACTTCTTGGAGACTTCATATCTCTCAATCCGGGCATTTGCTTGAAATATTAACTTCAACTCCTGGAACATCTCATATGCTCCATGACGTTCAAAACGTCGTTGAAGTCCCGGTTCTAAGCCGTAAAGCATGGCACACTGAACTATCGAGTAGTCACCAACTTTGCTCTGCCAGACATTCTTAACGTCGTCAGTTGCATCTGCAGCAGGCCTGGCACCCATCGGTGCTTCCAGGACGTAATTCTTCTGTGCAGCAATGAGGATAATCCTCAAGTTACGGACCCAGTCCGTGTAATTGCTACCATCGTCTTTCAACTTAGCTTTCTCAAGGAACGCATTAAAATTCAACGGAACAACAGCATGAGCCATCTATCTACAACAAACATAGACAAGCAAAATACTATCAGGTACTAAGTTCATGATAAATTTAAGTTCAACTAATCATATTACTAAAGAACTCCCACTTATACGGACATCTCTCTAGTCATCTAAGTGATCACGTGATCCAAATTAACTAAACCATGTCCGATCATCATGTGAGATGGAGTAGTTTCAATGGTGAACATCACTATGTTGATCATATCTACTATATGATTCACGTTCGAACTTTTGGTCTCCGTGTTCCGAGGCCATATCTGTATATGCTAGGCTCGTCAAGTTTAACCTGAGTATTCCGCGTGTGCAACTGTTTTGCACCCGTTGTATTTGAACGTAGAGCCTATCACACCCGATCATCACGTGGTGTCTCAGCACGAAGAACTTTCGCAACGGTGCATACTCAGGGAGAACACTTCTTGATAATTAGTGAGAGATCATCTTAAAATGCTACCGTCAATCAAAGCAAGATAAGATGCATAAAGGATAAACATCACATGCAATCAATATAAGTGATATGATATGGCCATCATCATCTTGTGCTTGTGATCTCCATCTCCGAAGCACCGTTGTGATCACCATCGTCATCGGCACGACACCTTGATCTCCATTGTAGCATCATTGTCGTTTCGCCATCTATTGCTTCTACGACTATCGCTACCGCTTAGTGATAAAGTAAAGCGATTACAGGGCGCTTGCATTTCATACAATAAAGCGACAACCATATGGATCCTGCCAGTTGCCGATAACTCGGTTACAAAACATGATCATCTTATAAAATAAAATATAGCATCACATCTTGACCATATCACATCACAACATGCCCTGCAAAAAAAGTTAGACGTCCTCTACTTTGTTGTTGCAAATTTTACGTGGCTGCTACGGGCTGAGCAAGAACCGTTCTTACCTACGCATCAAAACCACAACGATAGTTCGTCAAGTTAGTGTTGTTTTAACCTTCGCAAGGACCGGGCGTAGCCACACTCGGTTCAACTAAAGTTGGAGAAACAGACACCCGCCAGCCACCTGTGTGCAAAGCACGTTGGTAGAACTAGTCTCACGTAAGCGTACGCGTAATGTCGGTCCGGGCCGCTTCGTTCAACAATACCACCGAACCAAAGTATGACATGCTGGTAAGAAGTATGACTTGTATCGCCCACAACTCACTTGTGTTCTACTCGTGCATATAACATCTACGCATAAAACCAGGCTCGGATGCCATTGTTGGGGAACACAGTAATTTCAAAAAAAATTCCTACGCACACGCAAGATCATGGTGATGCATAGCAAGGAGAGGGGAGAGTGTTGTCCACATACCCTCGTAGACTGAAAGCGGAAGCGTTAGAAAAACGCGGTTGATGTAGTCGTACGTCTTCATGGCCCGACCAATCAAGCACCAAAACTACGGCACCTCCGAGTTCTAGCACACGTTTAGCTCGATGACGTCCCTCGAACTTCGATCCAGCCAAGTGTCGAGGGAGAGTTCCGTCAGCACGACGGTGTGGTGACGATCCTGATGTTCTACCGTCGCAGGGCTTCGCCTAAGCACCGCTACAATATTATCGAGGAGGACTATGGTGGAGGGGGGCACGGCACACGGCTAAGAGATCAAGAGATCAATTGTTGTGTCTAGAGGTGCCCCCTGCCCTTGTATATAAAGGAGCAAGGGGGGAGGGGGCGGCCGGCCTAGGAGGGGGCGCGCCATGGGGAGTCCTACTCCCACCGGGACTAGGACTCCCTCCTTCGTTGTTGGACTAGGAGAGGGGGAAGGAAAGGGAGAGGAGGAGAAGGAAAGAGGGGGGGGCGCCCCCCTTGCCCTAAACATATTTGGTTTGGGCCTTGGGGGGCGCGCCCCACACTTCCCTTGCTGCCATCTTTTCCTCTAAGGCCCATGTAGGCCCATTAAGCTCCCGGGGGGTTCCGGTAACCTCCCGGTACTCCGGTAAAATCCCGATTTCACCCGGAACACTTCCAATATCCAAATATAGCTTCCAATATATCAATCTTCATGTCTCGACCATTTCGAGACTCCTCGTCATGTTCGTAATCACATCCGGGAATCCGAACAACCTTCGGTACATCAAAACTCATAAACTCATAATATAACTGTCATCGAAACCTTAAGCATGCGGACCCTACGGGTTCGAGAACTATGTAGACATGACCGAGAACCGTTTCCGGTCAATAACCAATAGCGGAATCTGGATGCTCATATTGGCTCCTACATATTCTACGAAGACCTTTATCGGTCATACCGCATAACAACAAACGTTGTTCCCTTTGTCATTAGTATGTTACTTGCCCGAGATTCGATCATCGCTATCCCAATACCTAGTTCAATCTCGTTACCGGCAAGTCTCTTTACTCATTAGGTAATGCATCATTCCGTAACTAACTCATTAGCTACATTGCTTGCAAGGCTTATAGTGATGTGCATTACCGAGAGGGCCCAGAGATACCTCTCCGACAATCGGAGTGACAAAACCTAATCTCGAAATACGCCAACTCAACATGTACCTTTGGAGACACTTGTAGAGCCCCTTTATAATCACCCAATTATGTTGTGACATTTGGTAGCACACAAAGTGTTCCTCCGGTAAACGGGAGTTGCATAATCTCATAGTTGTAGGAACTTGTATAAGTCATGAAGAAAGCAATAGCAACATACTAAACGATCGAGTGCTAAGCTAACAGAATGGGTCAAGTCAATCACATCATTCTCCTAATGATGTGATCCCGTTAATCAAATGACAACACATGTCTATGGTTAGGAAACATAACCATCTTTGATTAATGAGCTAGTGAAGTAGAGGCATACTAGTGACATTAAGTTTGTCTATGTATTCACACATGTATCATGTTTCCGGTTAATACAATTCTAGCATGAATAATAAACATTTATCATGATATGAGGAAATAAATAATAACTTTATTATTGCCTCTAGGGCATATTTCCTTCAATACCAATCTAGAAATTCTTCAGAGCCTTCAAATTCTCCTGGTCTTCGGAGTCTTCAACCGTTGTAGTTTCCATTATTATAATGCACGGTAAAGTCCTCTTCATTCCGAAGTGGTCTTAGTTGTCCGATATCTTGTACTTCTTGGAGTGGTTTTATCAGCTAAATCCTCGCGTAGTCAAAAGGGAAAAAAGGGTATAGTCTAACTATTTGTGGTGAGAGGAAAATACTTGGTAAAGCTTAGAAAAGATGAGAGTTAAGGGATCTCTTTTGAAAATGATGTTTTAGAGAAAATCTTTCCTATGAGCTTGCTAGTTTCTAGGGGTCACGTCCAATAGTCAATGTGTGCTCTGATACCATCTGGTAGTGACCCGGCCCGAATGGATTGAAGTCTCTGTGCTTAAATGTCATCCCTGGATCGGTATGCTGACACACACAGTACTTGAGGATTTATAACAGAGGTAAATAGATGTATAAAGTAACGTAAATACTATTACCTCAAATCCATATGGCGGAAGTAACAACAAAGTTGTGGTGTTCCCAACAACACCAACGTCAAAGTTGAGTGTAGACATCATAACCCTAACGTATCACTTACTCGTCGTAAGAATCCTACAACATGAGATGTTGCAGCTGAAAGATCGTGGATGTCGCCTAGAGGGGGGGTGAATAGGAGCTTTAAAATAATTACGGTTTAGGCTTGAACAAATGCAGAATAAACCTAGTGGTTAATTTGTCAAGCACAAAACCTACAACAACTAGGCTCACCTAAGTGCACCAACAACTTATGCTAAGCAAGATAAACTACTAGGTGATAGCAAGATATATGACAAGAAACAATACGGCTATCACAAAGTAAAGTGCATAAGTAAAGAGCTCAGGTAAGAGATAACCGAGGCACGCGGAGACGATGATGTATCCCGAAGTTCACACCCTTGCGGATGCTAATCTCCGTTTGGAGCGGTGTGGAGGCACAATGCTCCCCAAGAAACCACTAGGGCCACCATAATCTCCTCACGCCCTCGCACAATGCAAGATGTCGTGATTCCACTAAGGGACCCTTGAGGGCAGTCACCGAACCCGTACAAATGGCAACCCTTGGGGGCAGTCACCGAACCCGTACACTTTGGCAACCCTTGGGGGCGGTCACCGAAACCCGTCAAATTGCTCGGGGCGATCTCCACAACCTAATTGGGACACCCCGATGCCTGCCCGGAGCTTTACACCACAATGATTGAGCTCCGAACACCACCAACCGTCTAGGGCGCCCAAGCACCCAAGAGGAACAAGCTCAAGGGTACCAAGCACCCAAGAGTAATAAGCTTCTCAACTTGTAACTTCCACGTATCACCATGGAGAACTCAAAGCGATGCACCAAATGCAATGGCAAGGGCACACGGAGTGCCCAAGTCCTTCTCTCTCAAATCCCACCGAAGCAACTAATGCTAGGGAGGAAAATGAGAGGAAGAACAAGAAGGAGAACACCAAGAACTCCAAGAACTAGACCCAAGGGGTTCCCCTCACATAGAGGAGAAAGTGATTGGTGGAAATGTGGATCTAGATCTCCTCTCTCTTTTCCCTCAAAAACTAGCAAGAATCCATGGAGGGGTTGAGAGTTAGCAAGCTCGAAGAAGGTCAACAATGGGGAAGAACACGAGCTCAAGAGATAAGGTTCATTGGGGAAGAAGACCCCCTTTTATAGGTGGGGAAAAATCCAACCGTTATGCTCACAGCCCGCACAGAGCGGTACTACCGCTCGACCTCGCGGTACTACCGCAAGGGGTAGCGGTAGTACCTCAAAGGGTAGCGGTACTACTGCTTGCGAGCGGTACTAAAAAAATACATCCGTGCCTACCACCGCTGAACTTGTGACGAGTTTTTGGTCCGGAGCGGTACTACCATTGTAGTAGCCATGGTAGTACCGCTCTGGAGCGGTAGTAAAAAATTACATCCGCTCCTGTCCGCGGTAGTACCGCTGCAGCCTTTTCAGAACACCAAATCTGCCACAACTTCTGTGAACGGACTCCGAATTCAACGAAACCAAGTTTGTTGGAAAGCTCGCGACAAGGGCTAACACAATATTGATAGAACTAACAATAAGAAGGAAATTAGAAAAGGCCCAAGACAAAATGGTGAGAACCCTTCCTCGAAAAAGACTGGTAAAACCTCCAACACTGAACACGCGATAGAACAAGCATATGAAATCCGTTTTTGATGAACTAGAGCTTGTCACAAAAGATAACCACAAGCTCTAAAACCTCAAATAAAATACAAATAAGAATCAAGAAAGATTATGCAAGGATGCAATGGTTTGAGCTCTCGACAAACGATACGATCATGCTACTCACTTGAGAGCCCCCCTTGATAGTACGACTATCGATCCTATAACCCAGTCTCCAAACTATCACCATGAGACCGGTAAAATATAAAACCTATCAAGGGCAAAACTTTGCCTTGCATGAAGTCCACTTGATCTTGACTCCCTCAAGTTGGACCACCTTTCTTGATTGTGTTTGGTCGATGAAGACTAGATGATTGCTCCCCCATACTCCACTATGGGTGAGCCACTCTTTGGCACATCTACACAAGTTCATTGACACCACAATGGACGGCAAGCATCAAGCACTTGATCTCTTCGTGATGCTCCACTTGAACTTGCGCACGGAATTCTTGATGATGATCACCACTTGATGTTATCCTCTCCATTGGTTGAGTGATATCTTCCTCTTGACGCAAGCCCATGAACACGTACCTAACCCCACATAGAACTCTCACATAGACCATGGGTTAGTACACAAAGCACAATGGACAATGCTTACCATACCATGAGATCACTTGATCCCACTCGGTGTTTCTTCTACGCTTTGTGTGATGATCAACTTGAATCACTCTCTGTACTTAGTCTTGATCAACCTTGACTCTTTCCAACTCTATGACCAATCTTTGGATAATTCCTTAATACCACCTTGGTCAACTCATAAACTCCTTGAAACCAACACATGTACTTCAAGAAATGCCTATGGACAAATCCTTCAAATATAACTCAATGCAACCATTAGTCCATAGAGAATGTCATCAATTACCAAAAGCACACATGGGGGCACCGCATGTCCTTTCAGCAGCCATGCAGGTCAGTGCATTGAATGTACTGGAAAATTCACACCATAGAGCAATGATGAATAATAGCTATCACTACATGCATATTTGGCTGGTGGAGGCTCTAAGTTTAATTTTTGCATAAAGCCAATTTTTCCCTACAACAAAGGAATAAATTTTATTTTACTACCAAGTTAAATTACCCATATTGTCAAGGTAACCCCAACTCAATCCCAAAATTCCCAAATCATTAATAACCCAACAATTTCATTAAACAGAGTGATGAGATCAACCAATAATTCAAATACCAGATACTCAAAACGTCCATAACCGAGGACACGTCAAATCATGATTTGTTTGTACACTCTGCAGAGGTATGCGCACTTTTCCCCACAAGACTCGATCTCCTCCATTGAATTTCTCGCACTACATGATGTTTGAGAAACGGATGATCGAGATACTATCTTTCCGAAGAGGTCCCCTTAACTGATAGATAGGCCGGGACACCTACAATCCCCTACATCTGCTAGCCTATCATGGAAAGGTTTCCCACAACTTACTCAACTATGCCAGAGCCCATAATGGCTTGCGGCTGCACACGGAAGTTTCTAGCATGAATAATCTTATGATCCCTTTGAGTCTGGGTGGCATTCCATAGGATGATCACACGGGTCCCCCGGGATCTCCTTGGACAACACTGGATTCCCCAGGTGCCCGGGCAAGCCATTGGTATATCCCTAGGGTGCCCCAACCATTCCACCCAGATGTGTATTAAAGTAGCCACCTTAAGTTTCCCTTAATTATTTTATCACTCTCATCTTTCATGAATCACACATACCAATCCACGTCTACGAGCAAGGCTAAGCAATCTGAGCATAACGTAAATTCCCAGGGTGAATAAAAAAGGTAATAGGTTCCTACCTCATCAACTAAATATCAATACCCCAATTCCCAATCCTACTTATGCAATCTTTGATGGTTGAAACTAATGCATAAAAACTAGGTATAAAAGAGTATGATAAAAGTGTGTACTTTCCTTGTACTGTTGATGAAGATTCGTCGCACTCATAACTCCTGATAGTTCTACTCGTCACACTCCGATCAATCTATCGTAAGCAAGCAATTGCATACATAAGAAGTCATGCAAAAGATTCGAAGAAAAGTTCTCAGAAAACTTTGAAAACAAGTAATTAACTCTTGCAACAGAAAACAACTTCTAAGAGTACCAACATTAGGTGGATTTGGTCTTATCAGAAAGTTTAGGTCAAGAGCTTCAATTAGCAAAAGAATCAATTAAATCGGAGTTATAAAACTCGAGTTATGAACAAAAGAAATTTGAATTCAAATCTGTTTGAAACCAAATTTTAAACTTTCAAAAAATATGTTTAAGTTGGTTACCTGGATAGAGGGGATCATAACGAAAAAGTGGGCATTGGTTTCGTTGGATTTGGACAAGCGAGCAAAAAGTTGTGATCGTTTAAAGATCATGAACTAACCTGTGAAGGAAATAATTATGGATAAGTCCCTATCCGAAAATAAACAAAGAAAGAAAAATCTAACTAACGAACGTTCGCTACAGACACCTAACGAATGAAAATTGTTCACTACCAAAGACTAACGGATGAACGTCCGCTAAATAAACTAACCTAATAAAAAAATAAACCGGCCTAAAAATAAAAACCAAAAAAAGAGATAAAACCGGATCAGGGTGGCGGTTTATACCGGTTCGGCAGAGAACCGACGGCGGCGGCGGCTCCGGCGAACTCGGGGACGGTGGCCCCGGGGTTGGCGGCGACGGGCGGAGAGGGCGGCGGCTAGCGGCGCAGGGCGGCGGAGCGATGCGGCGGCGGCGGTGGTTGAGCAAGCGGCGAAGTGATGCAGCGGCGGCGACTGCGAGGAGGAGAGTGGTCGGGGGCCTCGGCTTATATAGGGGCCAGAGGAGGAGAAGAAAAATAATTTGAATAAAAACCAAATAACTCCAAATTGAAAATGATTTCAAAGGGACTTTAAATTTGATTCTTTTAAACTTCCAACTCATATTTCATATGTTTTGAAGATGTCATTTTATCTTCTCTCATTAAAATCATTGAGTTGCTTAAAGTTTCTGAATATGAAATAGTTCCAAATGGAATTCAAATCTTTTCAAAACCCTTTTCATTTATTTAAATGGAAGAAGTCATATCATCTTCTTTCTAGGGTTTTGTATTTGATAAGAATTTGAATTCATGGAGATCAGAATGCAAAGTGAAAGTTTGGGAAAGTCATTTTATTCCCTCTCATTTAACTTTCAATTTAAATACAATCAAAACTATTTATTTAATATAAAATTCCAAAATTTAGAACTTTGGGATATTACATGATTTTTTTACTGGACCATCTTTGTAAGGCAACCTTTCCTTTTATCCCAGAAGTAAATTCTATAATCCCTTCTTTTTCTCTTGATTGAGTTTATGCATGGAGGCTATCTCTGTTCTTTTTTCACAACTGCTGGATGTAGAAGATGCTTTTTTATTGGACCATCTTTGTAACACAACTTTTCCTCTTATCCTGGCAGTCAATTCTAAGATCAAATAATTCAATTAATATTGATGATGTCAATTAATGAGACAGTTAGAAAGGTGCCTCCATTTAGTAAATATATATAAGATATAAGATTGCAGTTTTAAGTGTGAAGTCAAGCAACCTAACCAAAATTATCAAAACAAGATAGGTGGTGCCGGGAAAAATGTATATTCACTTTGTTGTACAAATGTAATGGACCAGCATTTGCATCATCAGCATGAAAAAATTCAAGTTCATGAAGAGAATTTTATAAGCATATCTTTTATGTCACATAGCATATCTTGATTACCAATGTTGACCATACAAATGTATCATTGCTAAAGAGAGATTTCGTGAGTAGTCAAAGTCCAAGTATAGTAGACCTGCGAAAAAAAGAAGTCCAAGTATAGTATGCCGGTAATAGAAGGATTTGTACTACTAATTTAATTGTACACTAATTATGATATGATGCCTACGACCTGACTCGTACACTTATGTACACGTAAATGGCCTGCTAAAAAAATGGGTACACCTAGCAAAAAGGGTGTTCTGTACTAATGCCTTGAATAACATAGAGCTTACCTATAGAAAATATTTAAAAATATATTTCTTAATTTTTTCATGTTATTTGAAAAATGTCCACAAGTTTACATTATGTTCCTCGCATTTTTTTAGCAAAACATGAAATGTACAAATTTAGTTTGCATAATATTTCATTAAATTCCTACCTTTAAAAAAATGTTCATGAAATGTAAAATGTTATTCACATAATTGTACAAAAACTATATAATTGAAAAAAATGTTTATGAAATATTTAAAATGTGCACACCTTTAAAAACATTCCTCCCATTTTTTAAGAAAACATAAATTAAATGTAAAAGTTTATCAGCGTAAATATTCGATTCCACATATATTCAGCCCTATCTCCACTCTGGATGAAACCCTAGTTGCACTCCAGTCCACTCCCCTCTCCTCCACTTCCCTCCGCCCACAAGCTTACTTCGTGTGATCTCTGTCCGTCTTCGACATGGCAGGTAGCGGATCCGAGTCTTATACCTCCTGATCCATTGACTGTTGGGAAATCGTCCAACAAGATTCCGGGGAGGAGATGGCGGTCCGCGTTGCGCTGCGCCACTCACGGGAGGAGTCTGCCCAACAACGATCGGACTCGATCCAGCGGGAATCCATTGCGTCCGCCCAAATGACGCATGGATCCGACATGAGGCGCTTCATCGTTGCCTCGTCAGAGGCAGTGCAGTCTGTCTGGCGTCTGAACACCGTGGTGGAGGTGCTTATCAATTTTGTACCAACTTAACATTTCTCTAAATAGAAAGTTAGGTCGAATGCATGCCAGATGTGATAGTTTCTTCTTCTTTAGAAAAAGATGTGTTAGTTTAGGTGGTTACAGATAGGGGGTTGCCTTAATTTTGCAGTATTGATCCTCAATGCGCATGACTAGGATTCTAAGAGAAAGTCATTAGAAAAGTTTCGGAGATGGCGGAAAAGTTCAGTAGAGAAAACCGAAAGTGTTTCGGAGCTACCGAAATTGTTTTGGAGAAAAACAAAAATGTTTCGAAATAAAGCAATCATACCAAAAATGTTCCTGAGAGTATCCAAAATAATATTAGAGGGTGGCGGAAATGATCTGGGACCTTTCGGAATTTTTCAGAAGAAATAGTCACGGAAAACATCTTCTCCCAGCGTGAGGGGACAAGATCCCACGAAACGTGGGGATTGTTTTTGGGCTGTTTTGGGGGCGCCCCCTTTAGAGCAACTCCAGTCGCGCTCCCAACAAGGCCCCCAGACATTTTTTCGGCCGCCGGCGCCAAAAAATCGGCCCAGTCGCGCCCCCAGGGGCCCATTTTTCGCCGGCTCGGGCCGAAATTGGCGCCGGCGGACCCAACTCGAACCCGGCGCACTGGGGGGCGCTCGGGAGCGCCGGGCGAATCTTTTTTGGCGCGTAAGCGCCGTGGGCCGGCCGCATCAGCGACTTGACTCACTTCTCGCCGCTTCTCGTCCTCATCGCCTCGTTTCCTGCGGCGAATCAATGCCAAAGCTGCACGCGCTGCCGCGCCGGTCAGCCTCCATTCATGCCTCACGGGCGGCGCAATGAAGGCCGGGCGATGCGCGTCCACTCGCCCGCCACGCGTAACGCGCCGGCCAAGCCTACCGCGCGGTGCCTCCGCCTATATAAGCCGAGAACCAGCACGCCGGAGACACGCACAAACACTTCACCGCCGACGCGCCCACTTCTTCCCCTTCTTCCCCTTCTCCTCTCGCCGTCTTCAGCTTAGAAGGATGGCTGAGCGCTTCCCAGGTGACGGCGTGGCGGCAAACGGTTTCGGGCACTGCCATCTGCACGAGGACGAGGCTCGCCTCCTCCTCGAGGCCGAGTATCCGGCCCCGCCGGACATGCGGGTGCCCGAGGCGTGGCGGATCAGCGTCGGTGGCGCGCCGGTGCCACCACCAGCAACCGGGGCGGCGCGGGATGCGGAGATCGCACGCATTCGCGCGTCCCTACCGCGGGCGGCGAGGGAAGGCCCGCACTACACCCTGGACAGCCCGCTCTGGGAGCCGTACTTCCGCCGCCGACACGCCGAGCAGCTCGAGGCGACGAACGGCGTCGTGCCCTCCGGCAGGCTCAACTCCAAGGGTCGGTGCCGGTGGTGGGGCGTGCCCTGCCGCATGCTGGAGGCCGTCCTCGAGTACATCGAGGGCGGCAACACGCCGCGCCTCGAGTACCCTGCTCCCCCGTCCTTCTCACGCCGCCGTGGGAGCTCCTGGACGCCGAGGTGCATGGAGCGGCCCGGTGCGTCCTCCTCCTCCTCCGGCCGCTCATCGGGCTCTCCCTGCCTCCGCCCTGTCAAGCCGGAGCCCCAGGACACGCCGGTCAGCGCGCGCACCTGCAGCTCTGGCGTCCGCATCGGCGACTCCACCCCCCCATCCGGCCGCTTCTTCCTCGTCGAGCCCAAGCCGGAGCCCAGCCTCCCTGCGGAGTATGAGGAGATAGCCCGGCGCGGCTTCTCCGACGAGGACGCCCTGCAGTGGGCGCGGGACGACTACCTCCGCGACAAGATGGTCCGGCAGCGCCGGGCCCTGGAGGAGATCGAAGCCCGCAAGAGCAGGCGCGAGGATGAGCACGGCGTCGTCATCCTTGACAGCGACGACGATGAGGACGCCCCCGGACTGTCCAACCCGCCACGCCAACCGGGGCAGGGATGCAGCAGCGACGGCGGCGGTGGAGGCGGCGACGACGATGACGATGACGACGGCGGTGACTACACGAAGTTCTACAGCCTCCTCGGCATGTAGAACTGCGAGGGCGGGCGGCGGGCGGCGGGGAGCGGCGAGAGCGGCGAGGAGCGGCGATGGAGAAGCGAGTGGCGGCCCCTAGTAGTTTTTTTTTCTTTTTTTGTAAAATATGTTTAAGTTTGAATGAACTTGCCGAAGTTTGCAATGAATTTGCGCCGTGTTTAAATTTTTCAGAATACCATGGGCGCCGCGACTGGGGGGCATCACGCCCCCAGCGCGCGAGTTAGCGCCGGTGCGCCCCCAGGGGCGATTTTTTGCCCCTCCTGGGGGGCCAACGGCTGGAGTTGCTCTTAGGGGCAGCCCCTTGTGAGTGGATAAAGGTGTTGGGTCCCCCATGGTGGTGGGCATCCCCCACAAATAGTGGCGCTGGTTGGGTGGGGTGGGGGCAAAATTTTGTGTTTTGACCCTTTGAGAGAAGTTGTTTGAGATCTTACCCTAGTTTGCAAAAAATCTGGGATCTAGCCCTTTTCCTACTACCAAGGGACATGGCGGTAGGGGGTAACGGCCTACCGCCGAGGTCCCTGGCGGTAGGGTTGCACGCCCTACCGCAAAAAAATTCTAAGTTTCAGACACAGTGCGTGTGTGCACCTACCGCCGGGCACCTTGGCGGTAGGGTTACACATGCTACCGCCATCCCCTGTGACGGTAGGGATGCTTGCGCTGACGTGGTCAACTTCCTTACCGCCAGGGGCCTTGGCCGTAGGCTGCTATACCCTACTGCCATACCCCCTGACAGTAATAAAAGGGTCAGATCCCGAAATTTTTGCAAACTAGGGTCAGATCTCTAACAGCTTCTCCAAATGGATAAAAAAACGAAATTTATCCGCGGTGGGGCCCCATGTTGGGACACCATGGACAAGGGAACATGTTTTTCCCTTGTTTTGTGTGAACATGTTTTCCTCTTGTTTTATTGGTGCATGCTTTTGTGGGCTGAATGTAAGCCCCTCCTCCACCCCATCCACCACTATATAAGGAGTAGGAGAGGAGCTCTCCAACTCTCTCCAACTCTCTAAAAAAATGGCATGCATGATCTGCCTTTCTTTCTCCCTCACACGAAATAGTTTCATACTGCCGCAAGGTTGTCTAGTTTCTGGTAGGGATTAGTTCTAGGCACCGAAGCCCTGATGCATAGGTGACACCATATGTGTGGAAACCAAGTAGAGAGGTCGTATATTCGATCTTATGTTCGTGGGGCCTCCCGAAGGGATGTCCGGGGGACCGTGTGAGAAATTGTTGGAAGGCCTCCAAAAGGGATGTCTGAGGGACCATCCGATGAGCTGTCCGAGGGAGAAAATCCTCACGGTTGGGAGGATCTAAATTCCTAGTTGCGGGGATCCTCACCAATGATCTTCACCGACTCTACTTCCGCTGCGCTATGAGTCGGTAACCATCAGATCAAACCTTGTATGCATCTCCAGAGTGGTCCTGGGCTGGTGCTTAGGTCTGGTTTTTTTTGTTTAGCTACAATAGTGGTGCATTGAACAACATTTTTGGGCTTGTAGGCATAAGTGTGCGTCATACCATCTTTTAGTCCATCTAACAAACAATATATGGCACACGATTACTATCATCTCGGACGTTGTCGAAGTGTGAGTGTAGAGCACTTAGTATAAAAGATAGGCTCCTTTCCAGCCTAAGTGACGGACTAAAAATGAGAGGAAGAAAATTTTCTCATATAATTTTAGGTAGATAAATAAAGAAGGATGATATTCAATTACGTCCTTATCCATGTTTGTCCAAAAAAAGGTCTAATCACGGAAGCCATCTCATTCCAATCATCTGTTTTCTCGTTGATGGAAAAATCTTCAAGTAGAGACTCTATCCGGGACAACTTTTCCATCCAACCTAGATTGGTCCCTTCACTTAGTGTCACCGCCACTTCGCATTTCAATTCTTTTCTTTGCTATTGATCTTGTATCATCTTCCTCCTAGGTACTTCTTCACAAGGAAAAGTTGCATTATATGCAAAGTTAGCTAACATGTTGTAATTTCAACACTCGTCAGTCCTTTTTAAGAAAATTTTGGACATATAAAAGGAATAATAAATAAATTCGCAAATTTTCGAAAAGTTGTGAGTAATGGAACACCATCTTGTCTTCGTGTTGTAGCATCCATCGGGGCGAACTAGTGTATACAACCATTGCATGTCAACTTTGTTTTCTCCAAACATAATAGCTAAGGGAATGTGATGGAAGTATGAGATTTCGACCTCATCAGACAAACATTGTGTGTTCTATCATAGCTTAAATGCTTTCTGATAATCGCGTGTAACTGACAGTCTTAAGATAGATGAGGCCATGGTGAAAAGTCACCATGTAAGGTTCCCAGCCAATACGTAGGACATATAGGAAGGTTAGTTGCTTCGACTAAACATTTTTCTCATGTCAAATCTATGTGTTGCTATATTTAGAAATATAGGGAGAGCATATATGAGCGTCATATTAACGTGGAATGTGCTCTCGAGTGATACCTAACTTTGCATATATCTTGATGGAAATATGGGATTTAGACCTTATTAGACAAACATTAATCGTTCTATCATAGCTTAAACGCTATCCGACCATCATGTGTAACTAAAATTCTTAAAATACAGTGGCAGTATCATGATTGTTATATTGCAGAGGCCAAACTAAGAGAAGAAATTTGTCATAATGTCATAATAACGTATAATTTCAACACTATAAAACATAGTTACATTGGGGTAATGGTTTAAAACTGCTTCTTTGATTGCTAATATTAATATTATTTATGAAAAGTGAACTTACTTGCTAATTTGGTTTCTTAAATGTTTGTTCAAGCAATTGTAAAAAATGTCTTTACAATAAAAAAAATTACTAACATTTATTAAATGTTCAAACATTCAAAAAATAAGTTCGTGGCTTTTATTAGAAGTTATACATGAAATGTAAAATTTATTTTCATAATTGTAACAAAAAATATCTCATTCAATTTTTATATAAATTAAAAAATGTCCACAAGTTTGAAAAATATTCCTCCTATTTATCCAAAAACAAGAAATGAAAATTTCTCCGAGCGTAATATTTAAATAAGTTCCTACCGTTAAAAAACATTATATTTTAAAATAGTCACAAGTTTAATAAATATGTACATGAAGTTTGTATTATGACCTCATGCTTATAGGGGTTGGTTTGTTTGTGCATTTCCTTCCTTTTTACGAACATATTTTTGTTACAAGTTGATTGGGCATTCTTCTCCTTGGAAGGCTTTGAAGTTGTAGACTTCTGTGTTTTGGTTATTTTTTTCTCTTTAATGGCATTAGGCCCATGATTTACTCTTAGGTTTTTTATCTGCTTTTCTAGTGAGTCTAGTGCCTTCATGATAACCAACATCATTATTAGTAGGGTTAATTGGATAAATGCCAATCAAATTCTGGCGATTCCGAGAAATGCCACTACAATTTCTAAACTTTGAAAACTGCCACTGCAATTTTTTGCACACTTTGAAAAAATGCCACTGCAGACTTTGAAAAATGCCACTAGAAATTGCATTTCAAACTATGTAAATCACAGTGGCGTTTCTCGGAATGGCAATTCGAGTGGCATTTATCAAATTAACCCTTATTAGTAGAATGTGAATTACCATATACATTCTCAAATGGCATAGGCATGGCATCTCTTGTCCCTAGCTCAATAGATGAATTCATCTTAGATGACATATAAAAACTTGAGAAGCATAGATTGTAGTCATGAGATTCATGCGACCATTGGGTTAGCTGGTCCTGAATATGTCCCTCACCTATGCCACCTATTATCCGCTAGAGGGGCAGGTTAGACACACCATGCAAAAAGGTTATGTAATTTTTTTAATAAATTCTTAGTATTCAAAAAAAATTCCCTAAATTTCCGTGATATGTAATAATATCCACATGTTTAATAATTTTTTATGAAGTTAGCATGATGGCCTCCTGCAGCCTGCAAGCAATAGAGTGGAGGGGGCATGTATTGTAACATAGCAGCAATAGTGGTGGGATGAACAACATTTTTGGGCTTGTAAGCATAAGCGTGCATCATACCGTATTTTGGTTCGTCTGACAAACAATACATGTCAGACAATTACTATCACCTTGCACGTTGTCAAAACGTGAGTGTAGAGCATTGAGTATAAAAGATAGGCTCATTTCCAGCCCAAGAGTGACAAACGAAAAATGGGAGGAAGAAAATTTTATAATCTAATTTTAGAGATAAATTAAGAAGGTAGATATTAAATTATTTTCTTATCCACTTTACTACCAAACAAATGGTATAATCATGGCAACCATCTCATTGAAATCATTTGTTTTCTCGTTGATGGTAAAAACTTCAAGTCGAAACTCTATTCGACACAACTCTTCCATGCGACCTAGTTTGGTCCCTTTACTAGTGTCATAGAGACATCCCATTTCACTTCTTCTCTTTGCTGTTGAGCTCATATCATCTTCCTCCTAGGTACTTCGTTACAGGGAAAAGCTACATTATATGTGAAGTTAGCTATAATGTGTTTGTAATTTCAACACTCATTAGCCCTCTTTAAGGAACAATAAATAAAATCACGAATTTTCCAGAAGTTGTCAGTAATGGATCATCGTCTTGCCTTCATGCAGTAGCATCCATCAAGGCGAGCTAGGGTTTAAAACCACTGCATGTCAACTTTGTTTTCTCTAGTTAGCAAACATAATAGCTAAGGGAATGTGATGGAAGTATGAGATTTACATCTCATCAGACAAACATTGACTGTTCTATCATTGCTTAAACGCTTTCTGACAATCGGATGTAACTTAAATTCTAAAGGTAGAGGAGGCCATGGTAAAAAACGTCTCCATATAAGGTTCTCAAACTATACATAGAACATATAGGAAGGTTAGTTCTTTCTAGATTAAATATTGTTCACATGTCAAATCTACTTGTTGCTATATTTCAAAATGTAGGGAAAACATATAGGAAGGTGATATTATCATGGAATGTGCTCACTGGTGATAGCTAACTTTGCAAATAATGTGATTGAAATATGAGATTTAGACCTCATAAGACAAATACTAACAGTTCTATTATAGCTTAAACACTTTCTGACCATCAGGTGTAACTAAAACTCTTAAGATAGAGTGGTAGTATCATGATTATTATATTGTAGAGGCCAAGATAAAAGAACAAATCTGTCATATTGTCGTAATAATGTTCAACTTCAGCACTATAAAACATAGTTACATTGGCAATGGTTTAAAACTACTTCTTTAATTACTAATATTAATATTGTTGACGAAAAGTGAACTTAGCCGCAAATTCGGTTTCTTAAATGTTTCTTCATGCAATTTTAAATAAATATCCGTACAATTCAAAAAAGTGTTAAGGACATTTAATAATGTTCAAACATTCAAAAATAAGCTTGTGGCATTTATTGGAAATTGTACATGAAACATAAAATTTTATCTGCATAACTGCAACAAAAATATTTCATTCATTTTTTTGAAAATGAAAAATATGACACCTTTGAAAAATGTTCCTTCCATTCATTAAAAAAATAAATGTAAAAGTTCTCTGAGCATAATAAGCTCCTACCATTAAAAATCATTAGAATTAAAAATAGTCACAAGTTTAATAAATATGTTCATGAAGTTAGTATGATGGCCTCCTGCTGATAGAGGTTTGTCCATTTGTGCATTTACTTCCGTTTTAACATATTTTCTCTTGCAGATTGGCTGGGTATTTTTCTCCTTGGGACGCTTTGAAGTTTTGGACTTCTGTGTCTTGGTTATTTTTTTATTTGTAACGGCCTTAGGCCTATGATTTCCTCTGAGGTTTTTTATCTGGTTTTCTAGTGATGCTAGTGCCTTCATGCTTATCAGTATTATTACTAATAGCATTTGAATTACCAAATACATTCTCAAATGCCATAGGCATGACATCTCTTGTCCCAAGCTCAATGGATGAATTCATCTTAGATGACATATAAAAACTTGAGAAACATAGATTGTTGGCATGAGATTCATGAAACCATTGCTTTAGCTAGTCCTGAATATGTGCCTCACCCACGCTAGATATTGTCTTCTAGAGGGGCAGGTAAGAGACACCATGCAAAAAGGTTATGTAAAAAAGTTTTTAATAAATTCCTAGCATTCAAAGAAATGTTCGTGATATGTAAAAATATCCACATGTTTACTAAAGATTTCATGAAGTTACTATGATCGCCTCATGCAGCCTGCAAGCAACATACTGGATGTGGCATGTATTATATCATAATAGCAATAGTGGCGAGATGGCGAACATTTTTGGGCTTGTAAGCATAAGTGTGCATCAAACCGTCTTTTAGTTGATCTAACAAACAATATGTGTCAGACGATTACTATCACCTCGCACGTGGTCGTCGTGAGTGTAGAGCACTGAGTATAAAAGAGAGGCTCGTTTCCATCCCAAGAGTGACAGACGAAAAATGGGAGGAAGAACAATTTCTCATATAATTTTAGGTAGACAAATTAAGAAGGTAGATATTATATTATTTATTTATTGGTTTTTCTTCCAAAAGAAATGGTCTAATCATGATAGTCATCTCATTCCAACCATTAGTTTTCTCGTTAATGGCAAAAACTTCAAGTAGAAACTCTATCAGAGACATCTCGTCCATTCAACCTAGTTTGGTCGCTTCACTAGTGTCACCGATCCTTCCCATTTCACTTCTTCTCTTTGCTGTTGAGTGTGTATCATCTTCCTCCTAGGTACTTGTTCACAGGGAAAAGTTGCATTGTATGCAAAGTTCGTTAACATGTTTGTAATTTCAACACTCATCATTCTTTTTTAGTGAAATTTTGTACATGTAAAAGGAATAATAAATAAATTCACTGATTTTCAGAAGTTGTTAGTAATGGACCACTGTCTTGCCTTCGCGTAGTAACATACACCATGGTGAGCTAGGGTTTACAACTGTTGCGTGTCAACTTTGTTCTCGCTAGTTAGCAAACGTCATAGCAAAGGGAATGTGATGGTATGGCATTTAGACCTCATCACACAAACATTGACTGTTCTATCATAGCATACACGCTTTCTCACAACCGGGTGTAACTGAAAGTCTTAAGATAGAGGAGGCCATGGTGAAAACGTCCCCATAAGGTTCCCAGACTATACGTAGAACATATAGGAAAGTTAGTTGTTTCTAGAACAAACATTATTCACATGACAAATCATGTTGCTGCTATATTTTGAAATGTAGGGAGAACACTGAACATATCAGAACGAAAGTCATGTTATCATGGAATGAGCTCTTGGTTGATAGCTAACTTTGCATATAATGTGATGGTAGTATGGGATTTATACCTCATCAGACAAACATTGACAGTTCTATCATAGCTTAAACGCTTTCTGACCATCAGGTGTAACTGGAACTCTTAAGATAGAGTGGCAGTATAATGATTGTTATATTGTAGAGAACAAGTGGGCAGAAGAAATTTGTCATAATGTCGTAATATTGTATAACTTCAGTGCTATAAAACATAGTTACATTTTTATTGGTTTAAAACTACTTCTTAGATTACTAATACTAATATTGTTCATGAAAGGTGAGCTTAGCCGCTAGTTTGCTTCCCTAAATGTTTGTTCTCGTAATTTTAAATAAATGTTCTACAATTCAGAAAATGATAATGACATTTAATAAATGTTCAACCATTCAAAAAATAAGTTCATGGCATTTATTAGAAATTGCTCATTGAATGAAATTTTTATTCACATAATTGTACCAAAAATTTTCATTCAATTTTTTATGAAATTTAAAAAATGTCCACACATTTAAGAAAATATTCCTCCCATTTATTCAAAAAACAAGAAATGTAAAAGTTTCCTCAGCGTAATATTTGAATAAGTTCCTACCATTAAAAAACTCATTATATTTAAAAATCGTGATTTTTTTTAATAAATATGTTCATGAAGTTAGTATGATTGCCTCCTACTAATAGAGGTTGTTTTGTTTGTGCATTTACTTCCTTTTTATGGACATGTTCTCGAACAAGTTGACTGGGTATTATTCTCCTTCGGAGGCTTTGCAGTTGTACGCTTCTGTGTTTTTGTTATTTTTCTCTCTTTAACGATTTTAGGCCTATGATTCCCTTAGGTTTTTTATCTGCTTTTCTAGTGAAGCCAGTGCCTTCATGATAACCTGCACCATTATAAGTAGCAGGTGCATTACCATATACATTCTCAAAAGCCATAGGCATGACATCTTCTGTCCCTACCTCAATGGATGAATTCATCTTATATGACATATAAAAATTTGAGAAAGATATATTGTAGTCATGATTTTTTTACTGGACCATCTTTGTAAGGCAACCTTTCCTTTTATCCCAGCAGTAAATTCTGTAATCCCTTCTTTTTCTCTTGATTGAGTTTATGCATGGAGGCTATCTCTGTTCTTTTTTCACAACTGCTGGATGTAGAAGATGCTTTTTTATTGGACCATCTTTGTAACACAACTTTTCCTCTATCTTGGCCGTCTATTCTACGATCGAACAATTCAATTAACATTGATGATGTGGATTAATGAGACAGTTAGAAAGGTGCCTCCAATTAGTAAATATATATAAGATATAAGATTGCAGTTTTAAGTGTGAAGTCAAGCGACCTATCCAAAATTATCAAAACAAGATAGGTGGTGCCGGGAAAAATGTATATTCACTTTGTTGTACAAATGTAATGGACCAGCATTTGCATCATCAGCATGAAAAAATTCAACTTCCTGAAGAGGTACAAGTACATAAGAGAATTTCATAAGCATATATTTTATGTCACATAGCATATCTTGATTACCAATGTTGACCAAACAAATGTATCATTGCTAAAGAGAGATTTCGTGAGTAGTCAAAGTCCAAGTATAGTAGACCCGCAAAAAAATTCCAAGTATAGTATGCCGGTAATAGAAGGATTTGTACTACTAATTTAATTGTACACTAGTTATGATATGATGCCTAGGACCTGACTCGTACAGTTATGTACACGTAAATGACCTGCTAAAAAAAGAGTGGGTACACCTAGCAAAAAGGGTGTTCTGTACTAATGCCTTCAATAACATAGAGCTTACCTATATACATTTTTTAAAATATTTCTTAATTTTTCATGATATTTGAAAAATGTCCACAAGTTTACATTGTGTTCCTCGCATCTTTTTAGCAAGACATGAAATGTACAAATTTAGTTTGCATAATATTTCATTAAATTCCTACCATTAAAAAATGTTCATGAAATGTAAAATGTTATTCACATAATTGTACAAAAACTATATAATTCAAAAAATTGTTTATGAAATATTTAAAATGTCCACACCTTTAAAAATATATTCCTCCCTTTTTAAGAAAACATAAATTAAATGTAAAAGTTTAACAGCGTAAATATTCGATCCCACATATATTCAGCCCTATCTCCACTCTGGATGAAACCCTAGCTGCACTCCAGTCCACTCCCCTACCCTCCACTTCCCTCCGCCCACAAGCTTACTTCGTGTGATCTCTGTCCGTCTTCGACATGGCAGGTAGCGGATCCGAGTCTTATACCTCCTGATTCTTTGACTGTTGGGAACTCATCCCATGAGACCCCGAGGAGGAGATGGTGTTCCGCGTTGCGCTGCGCCACTCACGGGAGGATTCTGCCCAACAACAGTCAGACTCGATCCAGCGGGAATCCATTGTGTTCTCCCAAATGATGCATGGATCCGACGTGAGGCGCTTCGTCATTGCCTCGTCGGAGGTAGTGTAGTCCGTTTGGTGTCTGAACACCGTGGCGGAGGTGCTTATCAATTTGGTACCAACTTAACATTTCTCTAAATAGAAGGTTAGGTGGAATGCGTGCCAGATGTGATAGTTTCTTCTTCTTTAGAAAAAGATGTGTTCGTTTAGGTGGTTAAAGATGGTGGGTTGCCTTAATTTTGTAGTAGTGAGCCTCAATGCGCATGACTGGATCTATGTCAGAAAGGCCGAGGGCTCATGTACCAAATGTCAAAGCAGATCGCATGGTCAGAAAACATTTCCTTTGCTACTTTGTTGTTTACCATTCTTCTTAAACAATTTGGTAATTTGTGTATGCTTCAAACGATTACCTGATCTATGTTAAAAAGGACGAGGGCTTGCGTATCAGATCTTAAAGAAGATCACAAGGTTAGAAAACATTCTCTTTCACGACTTTTCGGTTTTAACATTCTTAAACAATTTGGTAATTTTGTATGCCTCTCAAGACATGTCGTGTACCATAATATTGAAACAAATGCATCCAAGTAAAGCAAACAAATCTCTCACTCCTTTCACACCAGGCAACGTGATTTCCTATCTCGAATGCAATTGGAATTGTATCTTCTTATATAGTTAAGATCTAAAAAATGTTTAAAAGAGAGGCTCATTTCCAGCCCTAGAGTTATAGAGGAAAACCGGTGCAAGAAAACTTTCTCTAATATTAGGTAGATAAATTAAATAGGTAGAGATTAAATTATTTCCTTATCCATTTTTCTACTGAAGAGAAATAGTCTAATCGGGGTAGCCATATGATTCCATTCGTATATTATCTCATGGGCGTCAAACACTTCAGGTAGAAACCCTAGATGGCACAACTCTCTCATGGAATCTAATTTTATGTCCATACAATTCAAAAGTGTTAATGATATCTAAATGGTGTTTACACTTTCAAAAATAAGTTCATGGCATTTACTATAAAGTGTTCATGAAATTGAAAATTTTAGGTGCATAATTCTAAAACAATTATATGATTTGAAAAATTGTTTATGAAATTTAAAAAATGTGCACAACTTAAAAAATGTTCATCCATTTTTTAAAACATGAAATGTAAAAGTTTGTCTGTATGAATACTTAGAAAGAGTCACATACTTAACAAAGATGTTCATGAAGTTGGTATGATGGGTCCTACTGATGGAGGTTGGTTCATTCCTGCAGTTACTCCCTTCTTACGGACATATTTTCTCTGACCAGTTGATTGAGTATTCTTCTGCTTGGGAGCCTTTGCAGTTCTAGATTTCTTTGTTTTGGTTATTTTCTATGTTTACAAACCTTAGGCATGTGCTTGTTCCTCTTAGGTTCTTTATGTGTTTTCCTAGCTAAGCCAGTACCTTGAGCCGGACTAGCATCATTGCTAACAGCTTGTGAATTACTAGATACCATTTCAAATGGTATAGGCGTGACATCTCTTGTCCCAATCTCAATGGATGAATTCATCTTAGATGGCATGGAAAAACTTGAGAAACATAGAATGTTGCATGTGATCCATGCAACCATTGCTATAGCCAGTCCTGAATGTGCTCCTCAAAGATTCTACCTATTGTCTTCTACAGGGGTAGGCTTAATGAAGCACAGTCTTATTTACACTCCCAGTTGTGTTCACCTATAAAAAAGGATTAATAGAGACAGCATACAAAAATGTTATATAATATTGAGAAGAGCAATGACTATAGTAAACCTCGGGTAGAAACCCTAGATGGCAGAAATCTCTCATGGAACCTAGTTTTATGCCCTTTCCCTATTGCCGCCACCACTTCCCATGTCACTTATTCTCCTTGTTATTGAGCTTGCAACGTCTTGCTCATGTTACTACTTCATGGGAATTCACTGCATTTTGTTCTAAGGAAGTTACCTTGTCTATAATTTCATCACTTTTTTGCGTCCCTTTATGGGCTTGTAAGCATAAGTGTGCACAATACTGTCTTTTAGTCGATCTACCAAAAAAATACATGTCAGACGATTACTATCACCTCGCACATGGTCGAAGCATGTGTGTAGAGCACTGATTACAAAATATAGGCTGGTTTCCAGCCCAAGAGTGACAGATGAAAAATGGGAGGAAGAAAAATTTCTCATATAATTTTAGGTAGATAAATTAAGAAGGTAGATATTATATTATTTCCTTATTGATTTTTCTACCAAAACAAATGGTTTGATCACAACAGCCATCTCATTCCAACCACCAGTTTTCTCATTGATGGGAAAAACTTCAAGTAGAAACTCTATCCGAGACAACTCTTTAGTGCAACCAAGTTTGGTCCCTTCACTAGTATCACAGATCCTTCCCATTTCACTTCTTCTCTTTGCTGTTGAGCATGTATCATCTTCCTCCTAGGGACTTGTTTCACAGGGAAAAGTTGCATTATATGCAAAGTTAGCTAACATGTTTGTAATTTGAACACTCATTAGTCCTTTTTAATGAAATTTTGGACATATGAAAGGAATAATAATTAAATTCACTGATTTTCAGAAGTTGTTAGTAATGGACCACGGTCTTTCCTTCATGTTGTAACATCCATCAGGGCGAGCTAGGGTTTACAACTCTTGCGTGTCAACTTTGTTCTCTCTAGTTAGTAACCGTCATAGCAAAGGGAATGTGATGGAAGTATGGGATTTAGAACTCATCACACAAATGTTCACTATTCTATCATAGCATAAACGCTTTCTCACAACCAGGTGTAACTGAAACTCAATATAGAGGAGGCCATGGTGAAAAACGTCCCCATATAAGGTTCCCAGACTATACGTAGAACATATAGGAAAGTTAGTTGTTACTAGAACAAACATTGTTCACATGTCAAACCCCTTGTTGCTATATTTAGAAATGTAGGGAGAACATATCAGAACGAACGTCATATTATCGTGGAATGTGCTCTCAGTTGACAGCTAACTTGCATATAATGTGATGGAAGTATGGGATTTAGACCCGATCAGACAAACATTGACAGTTCAATCATAGCTTAAACGCTTTCTGACCCTCAGGTATAACTGAAACTCTTATGATAGAGTGGCAGTATCATGATTGTTATATTGTAGAGGACAAGCAAATAGAAGAAATTTGTCATAATATCGTAATATTGTACAACTTCGGCACTATAAAAACATAGTTACATTTGTATTTGTTTAAAACTACTTTGATTAATAATACTAATGTTGTTCACGAAAGGTGAACTTAGCTACTAGTTTTGTTTCTTAAATCTTTGTTCACGTAATTTTAAATAAATGTTTGTATAATTAAAAAAACTGATAATGACATTTAATAGATATTCAAACATTCAAAAAATAGTTTCATGGCATTTATTAGAAATTGTTTATCAAATGTAAAATTTTATTCACATAATAGTACCAAAAATATTTCATTCAATTTTTTTGTGAAATTTAGAAAATGTCCACACATTTGAAAAATGTTCCTCCCATTTATTTAAAAACAAGAAATGTAAAAAAATTCTGAGCGTAATATTTGAATATATCCCTACCATTAAAAATCATTATATTTAAAAATAGTGAAAATTTTCATATATATGTTCATGAAGTTAGTATGATGGCCTCCTTCTGATAGAGGTTTGTTTGTTTGTACATTTAGTTCCTTTTTATGGACATATTTTCTCTCACAAGTTGACTAGGTATTCTTCTCCTTGGGAGGCTTTGCAGTTGTAGACTTCTGTGTTTTTGTTATTTTTCTTTCTTTAAGGATCTTAGGCCTATGATTTCCTCTTAGGTTCTTTTATCTGCTTTTCTAGTGAAGCCAGTGCCTTCATGATAACCATCATCATTATTTGTAGTATGTGGATTACCATATAGATTCTCAAATAGCATAGGGGTGACATCTCTTGTCCCCAGCTCTGTGGATGAATTCATCTTAGATGTCATATAAAAACTTGAGAAACATATATTGTTGTCATGCTTTTTTTACTGGACCATCTTTGTAAATCAACCTTTCCTTTATCCTGACAGTAAATTCTATAATCCCTTTTTCCCTTGACTGAGTTTATGCGTGGAGGCTTCTCTGTTCTTTTATCACAACTGCTGGATGTGGAAAATGCATTGTTATTGGACCATCTTTGTGGCGCAACTTTTCCTCTTATCATGGCCGTATATTTTACGATCAAATAATTCAATTAATAATGATTATGTGTATTAATGAGACAATAAGAAAGGTGCCTCCAATTAGTAAATATATATAAGATATATGATTGCAGTTTTAAGTGTGAACTCAGGCGGCCTATCAAAAATTAGGAAAACAAGATGAGTGGTGCTGGGAAAAATGTATATTCACTTTGTTGTAAAAATGTAATGGACCATCATTCGCATCATCAGGAAAAAAAATTAACTTCTTGAAGATGTACCAGTACATAAGACCAGCTCATAAGCATATCTTTTATGTCACATAAGATATCTTGATTACCAATGCTGACCATACAAGTGTATCATTGCTAAAGAGAGATTTCCCGAGTAGTCAAAGTCCAAGTATAGTATGTCGGTAATAGTAAGGATTTGTACCACAGAACATGAAATGTAAAAATTTAGTTTGCATAATATTTCATGAAATTCCTGCAATTAAAAAAATGTTATTCACATTATTGTACAAAAACTATATAATTTGAAAAAATGTTTATGAAATATTTAAATTGTCCACACCTTTAAAAAACCTACTTCCCATTTTCTAAGAAAACATGAATTAAATGTTAAAGTTTGTCAGCGTAAATATTCGATCTCACATATATTCAACCCTATCTGCACTCGGATAACACTAGCCGCACTCCATTCCTCTCCCCTCCACTTCCCTCCACCCACAAGCTTACTTCCTGCAATCTCTATCTGTTTTCTACATGGCGGGTAGCTCATCTGAGTCTTACACCTCCCAATCCGTTGACTATTGGGAACTCGTCCCACGAGACCCCGAGGAGGAGATGTTCATCTGCGTTGCGCTCCGCCACTCATAGGAGGAGTCCACACGACAATGGTCGGACTCAATCCAGCGTGAATCCATTCCGTCCGTCCAAAGGATGCATGGATCTGGCGCGAGCCGCTTCGCCGTTGCCTCATGGGCGGTAGTGCAGTCCGTCTGGCATTCGAATACCATGGCGGAGATGCTTATCAATTTGGTACCAACTTAAAATTTCTCTAAACAGAAGGTTGGATCGAATGCGTGCCAGGTGTGATAGTTTCTTCTTCTTTAGAAACAAGATGTATCAGTTAAGGGGATTAAAGATTGTGGGTTGCCTTAATTTTGTAGTAGTGAGCCTCAATGCGCATGTTGGAGGCCCAAACCAGAAGATGCGCTCTTGCCTTGTCTGTGTGCACCGCGCTTGGTCTCGACTCAAAATAAAAATAAAGAAAATGTTAGCTAAGCGACGTAGATGGCGGCGGCGGCCTGTTAGGTGGCGAAGAAGGCGCATCACACTGGAGGATGGTCCAAGGAATGGGCGCACATCGACGTACGTCCGGGCATCGGTATAGCAGCCGGGCCTAGGGATGCAGTAGGCAACCACAGCAAGCGGCAAACCCATTCCTTTTCAGTTCGTGTGCTCGTCTTTTCAACTACAGCATGCGGTTGTTTTTGGTTTTGCTCTGTCAAAATGTACTTGATCATTCCCCTCAAAAAACATTATACTTATTCATATACTTACAGAATTGGGACAACATAGCTCGCTGAAACCATTTTTTAAATGATGCAACCATAAGAATGTACAACCGAAATGTTCAACAATTCTTTTTTTATTTAGGTTAGATCCTGTGATGATGTGTGGTCAAAACGTAGGAATCTTGCCAAAAATATCAACACAAAGTAGATCCACACAATACATTGTTCACATGTCAAATATTCCTGTTGCTATATTTCGGAATGTGTGGAGAACATATATGAATGTCATATTATCGTGAAATGTGTTGTCGATAGATTAGATGAAGTGGGAGATACGGAATTTCGATACCATGAGGGCCTAGGTTAGTAAGAAAATGTTTAAGTAGTTCAGAAAATATGTTCATGGCATTTATTAGAAATTGCTTATCAAATGTAAAATTTTATTCACATAAAAATATCGAAACTGTATTATTCAATTTTTTTGGTGAAATTGAGAAAATGTCCACATATTTGAAAAATGTTCCTCTCATTTATTAAAAATCAAGAAATGTAAAATAATTCTGACCGTAATATTTGAATAAGTTCCTACGATCAAAAATCATTATATTTAAAAATAGTGAACATTTTAACAAATATGTTCATGAAGTTAGTGATGGCCTCCATCTGATAGATGTTGGTTTGTTTGTGCATTTAGTTCCTTTTTATGGACATATTTTCTCTCACAAGTTGACTAGGTATTCGTCTCCCTGGGAGGCTTTGCAGTTGTAGACTTCTGTGTTTTCATTATTTTTCTTTCTTTAAGGACCTTAGCCTATGATTTCCTCTCTGGTTTTTTACCTCCTTTTCTAGTGAAGCCAGTGCCTTCATGATAACCATCAACATTATTAGTAGTATGTGGATTACCATATAGGTTCTCAAATAGCATAGGGGTAACATCTCTTGTCCCGAGCTCAATGGATGAATTCATCTTAGGTGACATATAAAAACTTGAGAAACATAGATTGTTGTCATGATTTTTTTACTGGACCATCTTTGTAAAGCAACCTTTCCTTTATGTGACAGTAAATTCTATAATCCCTTTTTTCCTTGACTGAGTTTGTGCGTGGAGGCTTATCTGTTCTTTTTTCACAATTTCTGGATGTGGAAGATGCTTTTTTATTGGACCATCTTTGTAATGCAACTTTTCCTCTTATCCTGGCCATAAATTATACGATCGAACAATTCATATAATATTGATTATGTGGATTAATGAGACAATAAGAAAGGTTCCTCCAATTACTAAATATATATAAGATATAAGATTGCAGTTTTAAGTGTGAACTCAGGCGGCCTATCCAAAATTATCAAAACAAGATGGATGGTGCTGGGAAAAATGTATATTCACTTTGTTGTACAAATGTAATGGACCAGCATTTGCATCATTAGAAAAAAAAATCAACTTCCTAAAGAGGTACTAGTACATAAGACCATCTCATAAGCATATCTTTTATGTCACATAGCATATCTTTATTACCAATGTTGACCATACAAATGTATCATTGCTAAAGAGAGATTTCCCGAGTAGTCAAAGTCCAAGTATAGTATGTCGGTAATAGTAAGGATTTGTACTACTAATTTGATTCTACAGTAAGTGTCATATGGTGCCTGCTAAAAAAAGGATGGGTACACCTAGCAAAAAGGGTGTTTTGTACTGATGCCTTAACTAACATAGAGCTTACCAATAGATTTTTTTTAAATTTATTTCTTAATTTTTTTCATGATATTTAAAAAATGTCCACAAGTTTACATTGTGTTCATTGCATTTTTTAACAAAACATGAAATGTAAAAAAAATTGGTTTGCATAATATTTCATGAAATTCCTATCATTAAAAAATGTTATTCGCATAATTCTACAAAAACTAGATAATTCAAAAAAATGTTATGAAATATTTAAAATGTCCACACCTTTAAAAAACATTCTTCCCATTTTTTAGGAAAACATGAATCAAATGTAAAAGTTTGTCAGCGTAAATATTCGATCTCACATATATTCAACCCTATCTGCACTCTGGATGAAACCCTAGCCGCACTCCACTCCACTCCACTCCACTCCACTTCCCTCCGCCCACAAGGTTACTTCCTGCTATCTCTATCCGTCTTCGACATGGCGGTTAGCGCAGCTGAGTCTTACACCTCCGAATCCGTTGACTATTGGAACTCATCCCACGAGACCCCGAGGAGGAGATGGTCGTCTGCGTTGCGCTCCGCCACTCATGGGAGGAGTCCGCCCGACAACGGTTGGACTAGATCCAGCGGGAATCCATTCCGTCCGCCCAAATGATGCATGGATCAGGCGCAAGGCGCTTCGCCGTTGCCTCGTCGGTGATAGTGCAGTCCATCTGGCATCCGAACACCATGGCGGAGGTGCTTATCAATCTGGTACCAACATAAAATTTGTCTAAACAAAAGGTTAGGTGGAATGCGTGCCAGGTGTGATAGTTTCTTCTTCTTTAGAAAGAAAATGTGTTAGTTTAGGGGGTTAAAGATTGTGGGTTGCCTTAACTTTATAGTAATGAGCCTCAATGCACATGTTGGAGGCCCAAACCAGAACATGCGCGCTTGCCTTGTCTGTGTGCACCGTGCTTGGTCTCGCCTCAAAATAAAAATAAAAATAATGTTAGCTAAGCGGCCGAGATGGCAGCGGCGGCGGTCCGTTAGGTGGTGGAGAAGGCGCATCTCGTCGGAGGTATGGTCCAAGGAATGGGTGCACATCGACGTATGTCCGGGCGTCGATACAACAGCCAGGCCTAGGGATGCTATAGGCAACGACAGCAAGCGGCAAACCCATTCCTTTTCAGTTCTTGTGCTTGTCTTTTCAACTACAGCATGCAGTTATTTTTGGTTTGCTCTGTCAAACTGTACTTGTTCATTACCCTCAAAAAACACTATACTCATTCATATACTTACAAAACCGGGACAACCCAGCTCGCTGAAACCATTTCTTAAATGATGCAACCATAAGACTGTACACTCGAAATGTTCAACTATTCTTTTTTAGTATGGTCAGAGCCCAAGATGATGTGTGGTCAAAATGTAAGAATCTTGCCAAAAATATCAACACAAAGTAGATCCAGGCGATACAGTGTTCACATGTCAAATATTCCTATGGCTATATTTCGAAATGTGTGGAGAACATATATGAATTTCATATTATCATGAAATGTGTTGTCGATAGATTAGATGAAGTGGCAGATACGGAATTTCGATACCATGAAGGCCTAGGTTAGTAAGAAAATGTGTAACTAGTTCAGAAAGTAAGTTCATGGCATTTATTAGAAATTGCTTGTCAAATGTAAAATTTTATTCACATAACAATACCAAAAATATTTCATTCAATTTTTTTGTGAAATTGATAAAATGCCCACACATTTGAAAAAAGTTCCTCCCATTTATTAAAAAACAATAAATGTAAAAAATTAGTGTGTAATATTGGAATAATTTCCTACCATTAAAAATCATTATATTTAAAAATAGTCAAAATTTTAATAAATATGTTCATGAAGTTAGTATGATGGCCTCCTTCTGATAGAGGTTGGTTTGTTTGCGCATTTAGTTCCTTTTTATGGACATATTTTCTCTCACTACTTGACTGGGTATTCTTCTCCCTAGGAGGCTTTGCAGTTGTAGACTTATGTGTTTTTGTTAGTTTTCTTTCTTGAAGGACCTTAGGCCTATGAATTCCTCTTAGGTTTTTTATCTGCTTTTCTAGTGAAGCCAGTGCCTTCATGATAACCATCAACATTATTAGTAGTATGTGGATTACCATATAGATTCTCAAATAACATAGGGGTGGCATCTCTTGTCCCCAGTTCAATGGATGAATTCATCTTACATGACATAAAAACTCGAGAAACATAGATTATTGTCATGATTTGTTTACTGGACCATCTTTGTAAAGCAACCTTTCCTTTATCCTAGCAGTAAATTCTATAATCCCCTTTCCCCTTGACTAAGTTTATGCATGGAGGCTTCCCTGTTCTTTTTTTCAAAACTGCTGGGTGTGGCAGATGCTTTTTTATTGGACCATCTTTGTTACACAACTTTTCCTCTTATCATGGCCGTAAGTTATACGATCGAACAATTCAATTAATATTGACTATGTGGATTAATGAGACAATAAGAAAGGTGCCTCCAATTAGTAAATATATATAAGATATAAGATTGTTGTTTTAAGTGTGATCTCAGGCGGCCTATCCAAAATTAAGATGGGTGGTGCTGAGAAAATGTATATTCACTTTGTTGTACAAATGTAATGGACCAGCATTTGCATCATTAGAACAAAAAAAATCAACTTCCTGAAGAGGTACCAGTACATAAGACCAGCTCATACGCATATCTATTATGTCACATAGCATATCTTCATTACCAATGTTGACCAAACAAATGTATCATTGCTAAAGAGAGATTTCCCGAGTAGTAAAAGTCCAAGTATAGTATGTCGGTAGTAGGAAGGAATTGTACTATTAATTTGATTGTACAGTAAGGCCCAGTTCTTTTCCCAAAATCTTGGGATTCTCCCAGAATCGGACCCCTACCCAGCTTCTCCTAGAATTTTTGAGCCTCATTTGTTTTTCAATCCTATCTAGTTAGGGTCTAATTAGACAGGATTGTAAAACAAATGGGGCTCAAAGATTCTGGGAGAAGCTGTGTAGGGGTCGGATTCTGGGAGAATCCCCAGATTCTGGCAAAAGAACTAGGTTATATGGTGCCAGCTAAAAAAAGGATGGGTACACCTAGCAAAAAGGGCGTTTTGAACTAATGCCTTAAATAACATAGAGCTTAGCAAGAGAATTTTTATTAAATAATTTCTTAATTTTTTCATGATATTTAAGAAATGTCCACAAGTTTACATTGTGTTCATTGCATTTTTTTAACAAAACATGAAACGTAAAAATATAGTTTGCATAACATTTCATGAAATTCCTACCATTAAAAAAATGGTATTCCCATAATTGTACAAAAACTTTATAATTCAAAAAAACTTTACGAAATATTTAAATTGTCCACACCTTTAAAAATATTTCTTTCCATTTTTTAAGAAAACATAAATTAAATGTAAAAGTTTGTCAGAATAAATATTCGATCTCACATATATTCAACCATGTCTGCACTACGGATGAAACCCTAGCCACACTCCACACCACTCCACTCCCCTCCACTTCCCTCCACCCACAAGCTTACTTCCTGCGATCTCTATCCATCTTCAACATGGCGGGTAGCTCATCTGAGTCTTACACCTCCCAATCCGTTGACTATTGGGAACTCATCCCATGAGACCCCGAGGGGGATATGTCCGTCTGATTTGCGCTCCGCTACTCACGGGAGGAGTCCGCTCGACAATGGTCGGACTCGATCCAGCAGGAATCCATTCCGTGCGTCGAAAGGATGCATGGATCGGGCGCGAGGTGCTTCGCCGTTGCCTCGTGGGCGGTAGTGCAGTCCGTCTGGCATCCGAACACCATGCCGGAGATACTTATCAATTTGGTACCAACTTAAAATTTCTCTAAACAGAATATTAGGTGGAATGCATGCCAGGTGTGATAGTTTCTTCTTTAGAAACAAGATGTGTTAGTTTAGGGGGTTAAAAGATTGTGGGTTGCCTTAATTTTGTAGTAGTGAGATTTAATGAGCATGTTGGAGGCCCAAACCAGAATATGCGCTCTTGCTGGTCTCGCCTCAAAATAAAAATAAAAAAATGCTAGCTAAACAACGTAGATGGCAGCGGCGGAGGCCCGTTAGGTGGTGGAGAAGGCGCATCACGCCGGAGGATGGTCCAAGGAATGGGCGCACATCGACGTACGTCCAGGCATCGGTACAGCAGCCGGGCCTAGGGATGTAGCAGGCAACCACAACAAGCGGCACACCCATTCCTTCTCAGTTCGTGTGCTCGTCTTTTCAACTACAACATGCGGTTATTTTTGGTTTGCTCTGTCAAACTGTACTTGTTCATTCCCCTAAAAAACACTATATTATTCATATACTTACAAAATTAGGACAACCCAGCTTGCTGAAACCATTTCTTAAATGATGCAACCATAAGAATGTACAACCGTAATGTTCAACAATTCTTTTTTTATTAAGGTCAGAGCCCATGATGATGTGTAGTCAAAATGTAAGAATCTTGCCAAAAATATTAACACAAAGTAGATCCACACAATACATTGTTCACATGTCAAATATTCCTGTTGCTATATTTCGGAATGTGTGGAGAACATATATGAATGTCATATTATTGTGAAATGTGTTGTCGATATATTAGATGAAGTGGCAGATACGGAATTTTGATACCATGAAGGCCTAGGTTAGTAAGAAAATGTTTAAGTAGTTCAGAAAATATGTTCATGACATTTATTAGAAATTGTTTATCAAATGTAAAATTGTATTCACATAACAATATCAAAAATGTTTTATTCAAATTTTTTTAGTGTAATTTAGAAAATGTCCATAGATTTGAAAAATGTTCCTCTCATTTATTAAAAAACAGGAAATGTAAAAAAATTCTGAGCGTAATATTTGAATAAGTTCCTACCATTAAAAATCACTTTTATTTAAAAATAGTGAAAATTTAAATAAGTATGTTCATGAAGTTAGTATGATGGCCTCCTTCTGATAGGGTTGGTTTGTTTGTGCATTTAGTTCCTTTTTGTGGACATATTTTCTCTAACAAGTTGACTGGGTATTCTTCTCCATGGGAGGCTTTGCTGTGGTAGACTTCTGTGTTTTTGTTATTTTTCTTTCTTTAAGGTCCTTAGGCCTATCATTTCCTGTTAGGTTTTTTTATTTGCTTTTCTAGTGAAGCCAATGCCTTCATGATAACCATCATCATTATTAGTAGTATGTGGATTACCATATAGATTCTCAAATAGCATAGGGTAACATCTCTTGTCCCCAGCTCAATGGATGAATTCATCTTAGATGACATATAAAAACTTGAGAAACATAGATTGTTGTCATGATTTTCTTACTGGACCATCTTTGTAAAGCAACCTTTCCTTTATCCTGGCAGTAAATTCTATAATCCCTTTTTCCCTTCACTCAGTTTATGCGTGGAGGCTTCTCTGTTCTTTTTCCACAGCTGCTAGATGTGGAAGATGCTTTTTTATTGGACCATCTTTGTAATGCAACTTTTCCTCTTATCCTGGCCGTAAATTACACAATTGAACAATTCAATTAACATTGATTATGCGGATTAATGAGACAATAAGAAAGGTGCCTCTAATTAGTAAATATATATAAGATATAAGATTGCAGTTTTAAGTGTGAACTCAGGCGGCCTATCCAAAATTATCAAAACAAGATGGGTGGTGCTGGGAAAAATGTATATTCACTTGGTTGTACAAATGTAATGGACCAGCATTTGCATCATTAGAACAAAAATAATCACTTCCTGAAGAGGTACTAGTACATAAGACCAGCTCATAAGCATATCTTTTATGTCACATAGCATATCTTCATTACCAATGTTGACCATACAAATGTATTGCTAAAGAGAGATTTCCCGAGTAGTCAAAGTCCAAGTATAGTATGTCGGTAATAGTAAGGATTTGTACTACTAATTTGATTGTACAGTAAGTGTCATATGGTGCCTGCTAAAAAAGGATGGGTACACCTAGCAAAAAGGGTGTTTTGTACTAATGCCTTAACTAACATAGAGCTTACCAATAGATTTTTGAAAATTATTTCTTAATTTTTTCATGATATTTAAAAAATGTCCACAAGTTTACATTGTGATCCTTGCCTTTTTTAACAAAACATGAAATGTAAAAATTTAGTTTGCATAATATTTCATGATATTCCTACCATTAAAAAATGTTATTCGCATAATTGTACAAAAACTATACAATTTAAACAAATGTTATGAAATATTTAAAATGTCCACACCTTTGAAAAACATTCTTCCCTTTTTTAAGAAACCATGAACTAAATGTAATAGTTTGTCAGCGTAAATATCCGATCTCACATATATTCAACCCTATCTGCACTCCGGATGAAACCCTAGCCGCACTCCATTCCTCGCCCCTCCACTTCCCTCCACCCACAAGCTTACTTCCTGCAATCTCTATCTGTTTTCTACATGGCGGGTAGCTCATCTGAGTCTTACACCTCCCAATCCGTTGACTATTAGGAACTCGTCCCACGAGACCCCGAGGAGGAGATGTTCATCTGCGTTGCGCTCCGCCACTCATAGGAGGAGTCCACCCGACAATGGTCGGACTCAATCCAGCGTGAATCCATTCCGTCCGTCCAAAGGATGCATGGATCTGGCGCGAGCCGCTTCGCTGTTGCCTCATGGGCGGTAGTGCAGTCCGTCTGGCATCCGAATACCATGGCGGAGATGCTTATCAATTTGGTACCAACTTAAAATTTCTCTAAACAGAAGGTTGGATCGAATGCGTGCCAGGTGTGATAGTTTCTTCTTCTTTAGAAACAAGATGTATCAGTTAAGGGGATTAAAGATTGTGGGTTGCCTTAATTTTGTAGTAGTGAGCCTCAATGCGCATGTTGGAGGCCCAAACCAGAAGATGCGCTCTTGCCTTGTCACTGTGCACCGCGCTTGGTCTCGACTCAAAATAAAAATAAAGAAAATGTTAGCTAAGCGACGTAGATGGCGGCGGCGGCCTGTTAGGTGGCGAAGAAGGCGCATCACACCAGAGGATGGTCCAAGGAATGGGCGCACATCAACGTACGTCCGGGCATCGGTACAGCAGCCGGGCCTAGGGATGCAGTAGGCAACCACAGCAAGCGGCAAACCCATTCCTTTTCAGTTCGTGTGCTCGTCTTTTCAACTACAGCATGCGGTTGTTTTTGGTTTTGCTCTGTCAAAATGTACTTGATCATTCCCCTCAAAAAACATTATACTTATTCATGTACTTACAGAATTGGGACAACATAGCTCGCTGAAACCATTTTTTAAATGATGCAACCATAAGAATGTACAACCGAAATGTTCAACAATTCTTTTTTTATTTAGGTTAGAGCCTGTGATGATGTGTGGTCAAAACACAGGAATCTTGCCAAAAATATCAACACAAAGTAGATCCACACAATACATTGTTCACATGTCAAATATTCCTGTTGCTATATTTCGGAATGTGTGGAGAACATATATGAATGTCATATTATCGTGAAATGTGTTGTCGATAGATTAGATGAAGTGGGAGATACGGAATTTCGGTACCATGAGGGCCTAGGTTAGTAAGAAAATGTTTAAGTAGTTCAGAAAATATGTTCATGGCATTTATTAGAAATTGCTTATCAAATGTAAAATTTTATTCACATAAAAATATTGAAGCTGTATTATTCAATTTTTTTGGTGAAATTGAGAAAATGTCCACATATTTGAAAAATGTTCCTCTCATTTATTAAAAATCAAGAAATGTAAAATAATTCTGACCGTAATATTTGAATAAGTTCCTACGATCAAAAATCATTATATTTAAAAATAGTGAACATTTTAACAAATATGTTCATGAAGTTAGTGATGGTCTCCATCTGATAGATGTTGGTTTGTTTGTGCATTTAGTTCCTTTTTATGGACATATTTTCTCTCACAAGTTGACTAGGTATTCGTCTCCCTGGGAGGCTTTGCAGTTGTAGACTTCTGTGTTTTCATTATTTTTCTTTCTTTAAGGACCTTAGCCTATGATTTCCTCTCTGGTTTTTTACCTCCTTTTCTAGTGAAGCCAGTGCCTTCATGATAACCATCAACATTATTAGTAGTATGTGGATTACCATATAGGTTCTCAAATAGCATAGGGGTAACATCTCTTGTCCCGAGCTCAATGGATGAATTCATCTTAGGTGACATATAAAAACTTGAGAAACATAGATTGTTGTCATGATTTTTTTACTGGACCATCTTTGTAAAGCAACCTTTCCTTTATGTGACAGTAAATTCTATAATCCCTTTTTTCCTTGACTGAGTTTGTGCGTGGAGGCTTATCTGTTCTTTTTTCACAATTTCTGGATGTGGAAGATGCTTTTTTATTGGACCATCTTTGTAATGCAACTTTTCCTCTTATCCTGGCCATAAATTATACGATCGAACAATTCATATAATATTGATTATGTGGATTAATGAGACAATAAGAAAGGTTCCTCCAATTACTAAATATATATAAGATATAAGATTGCAGTTTTAAGTGTGAACTCAGGCGGCCTATCCAAAATTATCAAAACAAGATGGATGGTGCTGGGAAAAATGTATATTCACTCTGTTGTACAAATGTAATGGACCAGCATTTGCATCATTAGAACAAAAAAATCAACTTCCTAAAGAGGTACCAGTACATAAGACCATCTCATAAGCATATCTTTTATGTCACATAGCATATCTTTATTACCAATGTTGACCATACAAATGTATCATTGCTAAAGAGAGATTTCCCGAGTAGTCAAAGTCCAAGTATAGTATGTCGGTAATAGTAAGGATTTGTACTACTAATTTGATTCTACAGTAAGTGTCATATGGTGCCTGCTAAAAAAAGGATGGGTACACCTAGCAAAAAGGGTGTTTTGTACTGATGCCTTAACTAACATAGAGCTTACCAATAGATTTTTTTTAAATTTATTTCTTAATTTTTTTCATGATATTTAAAAAATGTCCACAAGTTTACATTGTGTTCATTGCATTTTTTAACAAAACATGAAATGTAAAAAAAAATTGGTTTGCATAATATTTCATGAAATTCCTATCATTAAAAAATGTTATTCGCATAATTCTACAAAAACTAGATAATTCAAAAAAATGTTATGAAATATTTAAAATGTCCACACCTTTAAAAAACATTCTTCCCATTTTTTAGGAAAACATGAATCAAATGTAAAAGTTTGTCAGCGTAAATATTCGATCTCACATATATACAACCCTATCTGCACTCCGGATGAAACCCTAGCCGCACTCCACTCCACTCCACTCCACTCCACTTCCCTCCGCCCACAAGGTTACTTCCTGCTATCTCTATCCGTCTTCGACATGGCGGTTAGCGCAGCTGAGTCTTACACCTCCCAATTCGTTGACTATTGGAACTCATCCCACGAGACCCCGAGGAGGAGATGGTCGTCTGCGTTGCGCTCCGCCACTCATGGGAGGAGTCCGCCCGACAACGGTTGGACTAGATCCAGCGGGAATCCATTCCGTCCGCCCAAATGATGCATGGATCAGGCGCAAGGCGCTTTGCCGTTGCCTCGTCGGCGATAGTGCAGTCCATCTGGCATCCGAACACCATGGCGGAGGTGCTTATCAATCTGGTACCAACATAAAATTTGTCTAAACAAAAGGTTAGGTGGAATGCGTGCCAGGTGTGATAGTTTCTTCTCCTTTAGAAAGAAAATGTGTTAGTTTAGGGGGTTAAAGATTGTGGGTTGCCTTAACTTTATAGTAATGAGCCTCAATGCGCATGTTGGAGGCCCAAACCAGAACATGCGCGCTTGCCTTGTCTGTGTGCACCGTGCTTGGTCTCGCCTCAAAATAAAAATAAAAATAATGTTAGCTAAGCGGCCGAGATGGCAGCGGCGGCGGTCCGTTAGGTGGTGGAGAAGGCGCATCTCGTCGGAGGTATGGTCCAAGGAATGGGTGCACATCAACGTATGTCCGGGCGTCGATACAACAGCCAGGCCTAGGGATGCTATAGGCAACGACAGAAAGCGGCAAACCCATTCCTTTTCAGTTCTTGTGCTTGTCTTTTCAACTACAGCATGCAGTTATTTTTGGTTTGCTCTGTCAAACTGTACTTGTTCATTACCCTCAAAAAACACTATACTCATTCATATACTTACAAAACCGGGACAACCCAGCTCGCTGAAACCATTTCTTAAATGATGCAACCATAAGACTGTACAATCGAAATGTTCAACTATTCTTTTTTAGTATGGTCAGAGCGCAAGATGATGTGTGGTCAAAATGTAAGAATCTTGCCAAAAATATCAACACAAAGTAGATCCAGGCGATACAGTGTTCACATGTCAAATATTCCTATGGCTATATTTCGAAATGTGTGGAGAACATGTATGAATTTCATATTATCATGAAATGTGTTGTCGATAGATTAGATGAAGTGGCAGATACGGAATTTCGATACCATGAAGGCCTAGGTTAGTAAGAAAATGTGTAACTAGTTCAGAAAGTAAGTTCATGGCATTTATTAGAAATTGCTTGTCAAATGTAAAATTTTATTCACATAACAATACCAAAAATATTTCATTCAATTTTTTTGTGAAATTGATAAAATGCCCACACATTTGAAAAAAGTTCCTCCCATTTATTAAAAAACAATAAATGTAAAAAATTAGTGTGTAATATTGGAATAATTTCCTACCATTAAAAATCATTATATTTAAAAATAGTCAAAATTTTAATAAATATGTTCATGAAGTTAGTATGATGGCCTCCTTCTGATAGAGGTTGGTTTGTTTGCGCATTTAGTTCCTTTTTATGGACATATTTTCTCTCACTACTTGACTGGGTATTCTTCTCCCTGGGAGGCTTTGCAGTTGTAGACTTATGTGTTTTTGTTAGTTTTCTTTCTTGAAGGACCTTAGGCCTATGAATTCCTCTTAGGTTTTTTATCTGCTTTTCTAGTGAAGCCAGTGCCTTCATGATAAGCATCAACATTATTATTAGTATGTGGATTACCATATAGATTCTCAAATAACATAGGGGTGGCATCTCTTGTCCCCAGTTCAATGGATGAATTCATCTTACATGACATAAAAACTCGAGAAACATAGATTATTGTCATGATTTGTTTACTGGACCATCTTTGTAAAGCAACCTTTCCTTTATCCTAGCAGTAAATTCTATAATCCCCTTTCCCCTTGACTAAGTTTATGCGTGGAGGCTTCCCTGTTCTTTTTTTCAAAACTGCTGGGTGTGGCAGATGCTTTTTTATTGGACCATCTTTGTTACACAACTTTTCCTCTTATCATGGCCGTAAGTTATACGGTCGAACAATTCAATTAATATTGACTATGTGGATTAATGAGACAATAAGAAAGGTGCCTCCAATTAGTAAATATATATAAGATATAAGATTGTTGTTTTAAGTGTGATCTCAGGCGGCCTATCCAAAATTAAGATGGGTGGTGCTGAGAAAATGTATATTCACTTTGTTGTACAAATGTAATGGACCAGCATTTGCATCATTAGAACAAAAAAAATCAACTTCCTGAAGAGGTACCAGTACATAAGACCAGCTCATACGCATATCTATTATGTCACATAGCATATCTTCATTACCAATGTTGACCAAACAAATGTATCATTGCTAAAGAGAGATTTCCCGGGTAGTAAAAGTCCAAGTATAGTATGTCGGTAGTAGGAAGGAATTGTACTATTAATTTGATTGTACAGTAAGGCCCAGTTCTTTTGCCAAAATCTTGGGATTCTCCCAGAATCGGACCCCTACCCAGCTTCTCCTAGAATTTTTGAGCCTCATTTGTTTTTCAATCCTATCTAGTTAGGGTCTAATTAGACAGGATTGTAAAACAAATGGGGCTCAAAGATTCTGGGAGAAGCTGTGTAGGGGTCGGATTCTGGGAGAATCCCCAGATTCTGGCAAAAGAACTAGGTTATATGGTGCCAGCTAAAAAAAGGATGGGTACACCTAGCAAAAAGGGCGTTTTGAACTAATGCCTTAAATAACATAGAGCTTAGCAAGAGAATTTTTATTAAATAATTTCTTAATTTTTTCATGATATTTAAGAAATGTCCACAAGTTTACATTGTGTTCATTGCATTTTTTTAACAAAACATGAAACGTAAAAATATAGTTTGCATAACATTTCATGAAATTCCTACCATTAAAAAAATGGTATTCCCATAATTGTACAAAAACTTTATAATTCAAAAAAACTTTACGAAATATTTAAATTGTCCACACCTTTAAAAATCTTTCTTTCCATTTTTTAAGAAAACATGAATTAAATGTAAAAGTTTGTCAGAGTAAATATTCGATCTCACATATATTCAACCATGTCTGCACTACGGATGAAACCCTAGCCACACTCCACACCACTCCACTCCCCTCCACTTCCCTCCACCCACAAGCTTACTTCCTGCGATCTCTATCCATCTTCAACATGGCGGGTAGCTCATCTGAGTCTTACACCTCCCAATCCGTTGACTATTGGGAACTCATCCCATGAGACCCCGAGGGGGATATGTTCGTCTGATTTGCGCTCCGCTACTCACGGGAGGAGTCCGCTCGACAACGGTCGGACTCGATCCAGCGGGAATCCATTCCGTCCGTCGAAAGGATGCATGGATCGGGCGCGAGGTGCTTTGCCGTTGCCTCGTGGGCGGTAGTGCAGTCCGTCTGGCATCCGAACACCATGCCGGAGATACTTATCAATTTGGTACCAACTTAAAATTTCTCTAAACAGAATATTAGGTGGAATGCGTGCCAGGTGTGATAGTTTCTTCTTCTTTAGAAACAAGATGTGTTAGTTTAGGGGGTTAAAAGATTGTGGGTTGCCTTAATTTTGTAGTAGTGAGATTTAATGAGCATGTTGGAGGCCCAAACCAGAATATGCGCTCTTGCTGGTCTCGCCTCAAAATAAAAATAAAAAAATGCTAGCTAAGCAACGTAGATGGCAGCGGCGGAGGCCCGTTAGGTGGTGGAGAAGGCGCATCACGCCGGAGGATGGTCCAAGGAATGGGCGCACATCGACGTACGTCCGGGCATCGGTATAGCAGCCGGGCCTAGGGATGTAGCAGGCAACCACAACAAGCGGCACACCCATTCCTTCTCAGTTCGTGTGCTCGTCTTTTCAACTACAGCATGCGGTTATTTTTGGTTTGCTCTGTCAAACTGTACTTGTTCATTCCCCTAAAAAACACTATATTATTCATATACTTACAAAATTAGGACAACCCAGCTTGCTGAAACCATTTCTTAAATGATGCAACCATAAGAATGTACAACCGTAATGTTCAACAATTCTTTTTTTATTAAGGTCAGAGCCCATGATGATGTGTAGTCAAAATGTAAGAATCTTGCCAAAAATATTAACACAAAGTAGATCCACACAATACATTGTTCACATGTCAAATATTCCTGTTGCTATATTTCGGAATGTGTGGAGAACATATATGAATGTCATATTATTGTGAAATGTGTTGTCGATATATTAGATGAAGTGGCAGATACGGAATTTTGATACCATGAAGGCCTAGGTTAGTAAGAAAATGTTTAAGTAGTTCAGAAAATATGTTCATGACATTTATTAGAAATTGTTTATCAAATGTAAAATTGTATTCACATAACAATATCAAAAATGTTTTATTCAAATTTTTTTAGTGTAATTTAGAAAATGTCCATAGATTTGAAAAATGTTCCTCTCATTTATTAAAAAACAGGAAATGTAAAAAAATTCTGAGCGTAATATTTGAATAAGTTCCTACCATTAAAAATCACTTTTATTTAAAAATAGTGAAAATTTAAATAAGTATGTTCATGAAGTTAGTATGATGGCGGAGGTGCAGTCCATCCGGCATCTGAACACCATGGCGGAGGTGCTTATCAATTTGGTACCAACTTAAAATTTCTCTAAAAAATAGAAGGTTAGGTGGAATGCGTGCCAGGTGTGATAGTTTCTTCTTCTTTAGAAACAAGATGTGTTAGTTTAGGGGGTTAAAGATTGTGGGTTGCCTTAATTTTGCAGTAGTGAGCCTCAATGCGCATGTTGGAGGCCCAAACCAGAACATACACTCTTGCCTTGTCTGTGTGCACCACGCTTGGTCTCACCTCAGAATAAAAATAATGAAAATGTTAGCTAAGTGAAGGAGATGGCAGTGGCGCTGGCCCGTTAGGTGGTGGAGAAGGCACTGAGGGATTGCTGGATTAGGGGGTCCCCAGGCGTCTGGGCTATGTGACATGGGCCAGACTGATGGGCCGTGAAGATACAAGATTGAAGGCCTTCCCCCGTGTCCGGCTGGGACACTCCTTTGCGTGGATGGCAAGCCTGGCATTCGGATATGAAGTTTCCTTTCTCTGTAAACCGACTCTGTACAACCCTACGCCCCTCCGGTGTCTATATAAACCAGAGGGTTTACTCCGTAGAGGCGATCACAATCATACAGGCTAGACATCTAGGGTTTAGCCACTACGATCTCGAGGTCGATCGGCTCTTGTAACCCATATAATCATCATAGTCAATCAAGCAGGAAGTAGGGAATTACCTCCGTTAAGAAGGCCCGAACCTGGGTAAACATTGTATCCCCCGTCTCCTATTACCCTCGATCCTCAGACGCATAGTTCGGGACCCCGTACCCAAGATCTGCCAGTTTTGACACCGACAGGCGCATCACGTTGGAGGATGGTCAAAGGAATGGGCGCACATCGATGTACGTTCGGGCGTCGATACAGCGGCCGGGCCTAGGGATGCAGTAGGCAACCACAGCAAGCGGCAAACCCATTCCTTCCCAGTTTTTGTGCTCGTCTTTTCAACTACAGCATGCGGTTATTTTTGGTTTGCTCTGTCAAACTCTACTTGTTCATTCCCCTCAAAAAAACTATACTTATTCATATACTTACAAAACTGGGACAACCCAGCTCGCTGAAACCATTTCTTAAATGACCCAACCATAAGAATGTACAACCGAAATGTTTAACTATTCTTTTTTAGTAAGGTCAAAGCCCAAGATGATGTGTGGTCAAAATGTAAGAATCTTGCCAAAAATATCAACACAAGGTAGATCGAGACGATACGTTGTTCACATGTCAAATATTCATGTTACTATATTTCGAAATGTGTGGAGAACATATATGAATGTCATATTATCGTGAAATGTGTTGTCGATAGATTAGATGAAGTGGCAGATATGGAATTTCCATACCATGAAGGCCTAGGTTAGTAAGAAAATGTTTAAGTAGTTCAGAAAATAAGTTCATGGAATTTATTAGAAATTGTTTATCAAATGTAAAATTTTATTCACATAACCGTACCAAAAATATTTCATTATTTTTTTTGTGAAATTTAGAAAATGTCCACACATTTGAAAATGTTCCTCCCATTTATTAAAAAACAAGAAATGTAAAAAAATTCTTAGCATAATATTTGAATAAGTTCCTACCATTAAAAATCATTATATTTAAAAATAGTGAAAGTTTTAATAAATATGTTGATGAAGTTAGTATGATGGCCTCCTTCTGATAGAGGTTGGTTTGTTTGTGCATTTAGTTCCTTTTTGTGGACATACTTTCTCTCACAAGTTGACTGGGTATTCTTCTCCCTGGGAGGCTTTGCAGTTGTAGACTTCTGTGTTTTTGTTATTTTTCTTTCTTTAAGGACCTTAGGCCTATGATTTCCTCTTAGGTTTTTTATCTGCTTTTCTAGTGAAGCTAGTGCCTTCATGATAACCAACATCATTATTAGTAGTATGTGGATTACCATATAGATTCTCAAATAACACAGCGGTGACATCTCTTGTCACCAGCTCAATGGATGAATTCATCTTAGATGACATATAAAAACTTGAGAAACATAGATTGTTGTCATGATTTTCTTACTGGACCATCTTTGTAAAGCAACCTTTCCTTTATCCTGGCAGTAAATTCTATAATCCCTTTTCCCCTTCACTCAGTTTATGCGTGGAGGCTTCTATGTTCTTTTTTCACAACTGCTGGATGTGGAAGATGCTTTTTTGTTGGACCATCTTTGTAATGCAACTTTTCCTCTTATCCTGGTCGTAAATTATACGATCGAACAATTTAGTTAATATTGATTATGTGGATTAATGAGACAATAAGAAAGGTGCCTCCAATTAGTAAATATATATAAGATATAAGATTGTAGTTTTAAGTGTGAACTCAGGCGGCCCATCCAAAATTATAAAAACAAGATGGGTGGTGCTGGGAAAAATTTATATTCACTTTGTTGTAGAAATGTAATGGACCAGCATTTGCATCATCAGAACAAAAAAATCAACTTCTTGAAGAGGTACCAGTACATAAGACCAGCTCATAAGCATATCTTTTATGTCACATAGCATATCTTGATTACCAATGTTGACCATACAAATGTATCATTGCTAAAGAGAGATTTCCCGAGTAGTCAAAGTCCAAGTTTAGTATGTCGGTAATAGTAAGGATTTGTACTACTAATTGGATTTGTACTACTAATTGGATTGTACAGTAAGTGTCATATGGTACACGTAGCAAAAAGGGTGTTTTGTACTAATGCCTTAACTAACATAGAGCTTACCATTAGATTTTTTTTTAAAAAAAAATTCATTATATTTGAAAAATGTCCAGAAGTTTACATTGTGTTCCTCATATTTTTTTAACAAAACATGAAATGTAAAAAATTAGTTTGCATAATATTTCAAGAAATTCCTACCATTAAAAAATGTTATTCGCATAATTGTACAAAAACTGTTTATGAAATATTTAAAATGTCCACATCTTTAGAAAACATCCTTCGCATTTTTTTAGAAAACATGAATTAAATGTAAAAGTTTGTCAGCGTAAATATTCGATGTCACATATATTCAACCCTATCTGCACTCTGGATGAAACCCTAGCCGCACTCCACTCCACTCCACTCCCCTCCACTACGCTCCGCCCACAAGCTTACTTCCTGCGATCTCTATCCATCTTTGACATGCCGGGTAGCGCATCTAAGTCTTACACCTCCCAATCCGTTGACTATTGGGAACTCGTCCCACGAGACCCCAAGGAGGAGATGGTCGTCTGCGTTGCGCTCCTCTGACATACCTTTGGAGGTGGTGGTATCCGCCGCTTCAGCGTCACTCGGACCAGGCTTGTGGGCATTCGGGTCTGCTGAGGTTGTCGGGGTGTCATTGCTGCAAGGACCAAACAACACTCAGTTAGCAACCGTATCAATTCGAAAATGAATGAAGAGTCGGCGAAAACACTCACTTCGAGGCCACGGGCACTGCCGCCTTGATCTTCGGTACCCCAACCTTCTGAGGCTTGAAGGAGATCTGCTTGGGAAGTTTGGGCTGCTTCTCCGCCGAACTCTCAGCTTCGGCGCGAGCACACTTGGAGCTCCAAGTCGCCCGACCTGAGGCAGTCGGATGTTGAGCTTCTCCAGCCTTGCCCTTCGGCTCGTGCAACACCTTGGAGTGGGGTTTGGGGGCTTCATAAGACGGATAAGATTCTGCCTCGTCCCCCTCCTCCTGAGAAACAAACACATGTGAATGTGAGGATCAGCTGTACAAAAGACAACATTCAGGTGAGACGACTGAACTAAAAGCAAATACCTCGATGGGCGGCAAGTCCTTGTGAATGGCTCACGAACCGAGTCCCCGGCCCGCGGGTTGTCTCGGGCGCAGGTGATGGCCTTGATCTTGGCGCCCACCTCCTTCTAGGTGAGATCTTCAGTATGCACTCGAGTGGAGTCAACCAGCCCCTCGTACAGCCACATAAGGTGGGCCCTGGCCTGAAGTGGCTGGATGCGCTGACTGAAGAAAGCCTCCAGCAAGTCCATACCGTTCACCCCAGCGTTCACAACTACAATCAACGTGCTAGACAAAATGTCGACGCGCACCTTCTCCTCCTTCGCCACGGTGTGGGTCGGCGGAGCCCGGACTCCTTCAGACGAGTACGGCGGGAGGCCTGACTGATTGTGTGGGTGCTGGGGATGTCCCTGCAGTAGAACCAAGTCCCCTGCCACCCCTTGACGGAGTCGGGAAAGCTCATTTTGGGGAAAGACCTCCTCCCGCATACTTGGATACCCATACGTCCGCATAGCTGGGTGAGATGGGTTTTCTCCCCCCTCAACAAGTCTTTCTTCACGGCCATCGGTCGACACATGAACATTTATTGGAAGAGGCCCCAGTGGGGGTGGCAACCCAAGATTTTCACACAAAGAGAGATGAAGGCTGAGAGATAAATAATGGCATTGGATAGGAAGGTGATGGGTTGAGCACCGAAAAAGTCAAGGAACGCCCGGAAGAAGGGGTGGGGAGGCATCGAGAAACCTCGCTCGACGTAGGTGACGAGTAGGATGCACTCGTCCTCCTGAGGCGCCGGCTCGACCTCCCTCGCACTTGGACGATGCCATCCATCGCGCGGGATCAACCCTTCATCCGCCAGCTCCTCCATCCACTGAGCGGGGACGCGCGATGCGATCCAGTCCCCCGCCGTGCCGCCAGCCGCCGCGCCAGAGCCGGAGGAAGTGGCCTTCCCCGCCTTCTTCAACTTCTCCACCTTGGCTATGGAGTCCCTCACCATCGCCGCACACTCAGATGGAGAGGAGAAACGGAGGATTCGGAAGGAAAGAAAGGGGATCTGAGACCCAGGGCTCTGTCCTCGAAACTTTTATATCGTCGGACAAAATCTCTGGCCGGATCTCTCATCGCCAATCCCTAGATCGACGGCCCGCATGGCAAGGCTTTGCATAGGACAGGCGCGACGCATGGCGGGGATTGTGCTCGCAAATCGAGGAGCCACGTCCCCACTTTCCCACCAATGCACGACGCTACCGCTTCAGCGCACAAATTCAAATCCCGAGATTTTCGGGACAAATCAATCTGATTAATTACCAGCGATTCCTTTCCTAAAGGACGCGCGTCAGTCTGAATGACCACCCTCCGCGGGGACCCATGCACTCAACCACGTTAAACACCCGATTGAAGTCCTCTTCAGGATCTTTATGTGACGAGCTTGACGCCCCTCTGCGGGTTCAGTTGGCCCTCTCGGTAGGCTCCAAGGCGCATGACTCGTAAACCTGGATTTGTAGGAGGCCTGCGTTGGCGTTCCCCTGGGATAAGGAGTGGCGTCTCCTTGGAGAGTCAGACCACGCGTCGGCGACGCCACTCGGGTTTTATTGGCATGCCCTCACTCGGGCCCCTAGTCTATCTCCTCCGAGAGACAAAACGAATGCCACCAGGTTTTTTCTCGACGATCGACATCTCCCGGTCATCTGGGTAAACATAAAGTCCAGAATCCGTTGTGTTTTCGTCCAAGTAACAATGAATCAAGGTTCGGAAACATATTCCGAGTGCCCCTGCAGCACTTGGACTCAACAGAATGGTCGTTTTCTTTGTCCCACGAAATCCCAACCGATTTGGGGGCTAATGATGTGGTCACATATTACAGGTAGGGTCAAGGACCCATCATTTGGGACCCACATAGGGCCCATCACCATCATAGGTAGGTCCCTGGACCATGCTAGCATTCAGATGCATACATCAGGAGGACCACTTGAGCGGCTCTGCAGCACTCGGACAATCACACGTCACCCGGCGGACGAGCTACCACTCGGACGTACAGGACAAGAAGACGTCGTGGGAGCTGCAATGGTCGAAGAATCCTAAGTCATCCACTAAATAGAGTTATAGCTACTGTTACCTGTAACCGCAGTATAGAGGCTCATTACACTAGTAATTGTCTCATTCAATGACATTAATTGCCCCGGTGGTGAGGTAGACATGGGGCTGTAGTACACTCTATTTAGCCGCTCCCCTCTCCACAACCAGGCATGTTGAATCTTTGTAACCATATCCCTCAAATCAAAGCAAGCCTCAGGGCACGAGATGTAGGGCTTTTACCTCCATCGAGTAAGGGGCCTGAACTCGTTAAACACCGAGTGTTACACCTATGTCGTAGCTAGTCTCTGCCCCCTTATTCGTACCCCTAGTACTCATCGTCAGGATCATAACCCCGACACCAAGGCCTCATGCTAGGCGGCATCCCCAGGCTGCCTCTCGAGGCCCTCACGCGAGCGGATACTCTGAGGTCGCCAAGTCCCGCCTCGCGGTGCACGTGGGTGACGCAAGACATGACGAGTGGCGCCAGGAGCCGTGCCAGCAGGCGCGTGTGGTGGAGATTTCCTCTTTCGTGCTAAGGGAGCAGGGCAGCTCATCGGTTCACAAAGCAATCTCTGAAGGTTTCCATTTCGGTGCTAGAAGACCAGGACCGCGGGTTTACCAGGACGGAGGTCATCGCCCAACCCACCGACGCGTCATGCCTAGAAGCTTTAGCAGGCGGAGACTGCTTTTGCTAGGATAAGTTGTACTGCTACCCCCCTTCGAATTCGGCCATTGTGGCAACCCTTCCCGTTATGGGGAAGAGGACCGAGGCCAGTATAAGTATAGCCATTCCACCACCTTAGAGAGAGATCAGATCTGATCGAGATTGAGTCTGTCCACCCCCTCAAGCCCGGAGCCGCTCCTAAAGCCTCCCGAGGCCACTTGTACTCAGATATTCATCCTCCCTCATGAGATAAACCACACAAATCAGGAGTAGGGTCTTACACCGCAAGGTGGCCCGAACCTGGGTAAACTGTCGTGTCTCTGATCCTTCTTCCCTCTCGCTCAAGCACGTTGGAGCATCGCCGTGAGGCAGTGAGCAGCGAGGCCAAGCGCAGCGAAGTTCTCTGAGCACACCCTAGAATTCGAACCTTCCTTGGGTCCCCGAAGCCCATGTTCCGACAAACTTATATTTATATTTAGAAATCCTTTTTACAATAAGTTGTTGTGTTCTAATTTGTAGTAGACCATTATTTATGTTTAACTTATTCATACAAGTTAGAAGGCAAAACAAATAACACCAACATCGTTTAAGTATATGAAGCGCAGCTTGCGTTCCCATGAACAGTGTTAATATAGAAAATATTGTATAATAAGTATTTTGGTAACTTTTGGCTTTCATATTTTTTTTGTATTTTTCAAATATTATGTTAATAAATAGTTAAGTATATACTAAATTTATTTGTTCATACAAATTTGAAGGCAAAAGAAAAATGGTTGTGCTTAAACACCTAAAATGTTAAAACAGCACCGGCAGCGTTTGGAAGGTAGCAAACGCCGCTAGTACACTCCTTAGCATTTGGATGTCTTGAACGCTGCTAGTGTATTATGCAATACCCTTTCACAAATAGCATACAATCTTTCATAAATCCAAACAAAATGCATAAAAGAAATTATGTCACAAAATAAACAAAAACACCATGCCATTCTCGGACACATACACACCCACACACTGCCTCTACGGAAACCATAAATTCCAGTAAATATCACCTGCCGTGTCATGAATGTTTGGATTTATGAATTATGTTCATGAAACAAAGGCAAAAAGGACAACAAAATAATTTGGTAGCATGGTATTTTGTAACACACAAAGAAAAATATATCAATGGTTTCAGGGGAAAAAACCTAAAACTATTGCATTTGCTAAATGCTACAAACGCTGCTAGAGAACATATTAGAAATGTTTGCGTATAACATAACATTGCTAAGCTAAATTATGCAAATTTCCTACAAATAGCATAGCAACCTTTTATAATTCCAAAAGTTTGATATATCACTAGGAATGGTATACATTACACGCATAAAAAATTATGTCACAAAGAAAACAACACCCACCCCCTGGACCCTTTCTGATTGATCCTCTTGACATGTCGAAATAATTGAGCAATATGTATCAAAACTTTTTCTTGACACTTGGAAATTTTACCACGCGTTGAACTGGTTAGATATTGACATAGCGGATTGCATAGCGGATTGCATCAGTCCAACCAATCATTTATTGTCACGGCTCTCTCTGGCCCGTCAACCTTGGCCTTGTTCATATTTGTTTGGCTTCTAGTACTCTCATGATAGCATAGTTAGAGGCTACAAGAGGCCGCTCAGAGTAGTGCTTCCTTTATAAGGGTCGGTCATGCTTTCACATAGAAAGGTTGGTGAGATCATTAGGTATTGGCCCATTTATTCTCTGAACATGTCTTGGAGTATGTGTAGTACCTGATCCTCAATTGCAGTTTCTCAAAAGAGGGTTGGCTGCATATGTAGTACTCCCTCCGTCCCAAAATAAGTGTCTCAACGTTAGTATAACTTTGTACTAAAGGTAGTAGAAAGTTGAGATACTTATTTTGGGAAGGAGGGATTATTATTTTGCTCGACCGCCCCTAGCTCAATTGGCCACTACACTAAACACTAAGTTGCCAAGCTAGGGAGGGACGGTGCTTTCCGAGGTTGAACGAAAACTAAGGCCATGCTCAACATCATAGCTCGCATTCTCTCTCTCTCTCTCTCTC
>NC_041385.1:789512645-789523495 GCF_002162155.2 Triticum dicoccoides | reverse complement strand
TCTCTCTCTATCCAACTGAGCTGCACAACTTGGGCCCAAACATTCCCAAGATGGGCCCAAACAGCAAGGTCTCCGCCGACCGGTCCACAAAACCCCCACACTACACGAGCAAAGAGACTCTCTTCCTCGCTTCCCCTCTCCTCTGTTCGCTCCCCCAAATCCCTCCTAGGGTTTTACAATCCCCTCCGGCCTCCGCCAAGGTTCGCCCGCGCGCCCGTCCTCGCCCCACCACCATGACGGTCGCCGAGCTTCTCCGCGCCCAGCTCGAGGAGCAGAGGATCGAGGTGATCCTCCATTCCGACCCCTCCCCCCTCTCCGATTTGGCGCCGTGTCAGACTGAAAAAATGATAATTTCGCCTCTCCATTTTGGTTCGGGCCCTACGTCGGCTTATTTTGTTGCGGCGGCGGTGCTAGGTCGGTAGATCTCGTCTCTTTATGTCGCCTAGGTTGGCAGTTCTGTGTCTGTCCTTGTTTCTGCGCTTATTATCCTACAGTTTTTCATGGGGGGAGGGCAGCGGCCCAGCCCAGGCCTTGTGATGCCTGCTTGTCCAGCTAGGAGTTCAATTTCAGAGTTTGCTCATACTACCCTTTGGTCTTTCTGGAGCTAACTTTGTTGTAATTTCTGTGACCCTGTGATTTGTGATTTGTGATTTGTGTGTTAGTTGTTCCTTACTGTATAAAGTTCGTGGTTCATTTCTGAGAGATACATAGTGTTGCACACTACAATGCTAATGCTTTGTCTTATGGATACAAATCTGAAAGGAATTTTAAGTGGGCATACATAAATCAGTCACCTTTGGTGATTGCTACAGTAGAAATGCTACTTTATTTATTAATTAGCTTTGGAAGTCAGTTGTGACCTAGTATCATGTGTGTATTTGTGTATGCTTATAAGATGTATTGCATATTTCCTGTACCAACAATATAATTTTTCTAGTATAGTTTCTGTTGTCAATGCAGACAACAGTTCCTTGTAATGTATATACTATTCCTTTTTTGTCTTTTGGACTGTCATTTATGTTAATCTTGTGCTGATACTACTTAGTATGTACTCACATCTTCCTGCTGAAAAGATAATACTGTGGGTAAACTGCTTACCATTGTTTCATTTCTGCATATGGCTAACTCTGCTCCCCCCCTCTGCATGTCCCCTGTTCTAAGGGACTGTTGCTTAGTGTATAATACTTATGACGTTCAAGAATATATGATATTGGTAATGCATACTCTCAGGGAGATGAGCCTATCCTTGAGGAGGAGGATGACGATGATGAAGACGATGACGAGGATGAGGATGAAAAAGATGACGATCGCGTTGAGGGTATGATGAAATTCTGCAGTTCCTTCTATTCAGTTCAAGTAGCCACTTAGTTACCGAGAAGCCTATTTCTATTTGTGATGCTGCCTTCTAAGTTCTAACATAAATTTAAACATCCGATGCTATCGCCCATACCAAAATTTTAGATTAAATGTTGCTTTTTCAACCCCTGAATCAATTGGATTATTTTCTTTCTATTGGACTAAATTTTGGCATTATCATAATTAAGAAATTGTTGTCTGATCTGTTCCCCAATATGATACAAACTCTGTATTTACCTATTTTGGTTCACTTTTACCTGTTTTTATTTGAACATTAGGCACTGACCAGTTTGTACTCTCTAATATTCTGTTCTTTTCGTACACCGCTATGCCTTTGTGGTTTATGTTCTTATATTTTTGGAACTATATCGTATTCACATATTCCTCAATTATTCAGCACTGCTTGTTTACACACTTTTAGTTCTCTTGAGTGCTGCCTGCCATTTGTATATAATGTTCACCTCCGTACTGAGGTTGCACCTTGTATCAATGTCAATCTGCATTAACATATACTCCCTCCGTCCCATATTAATTGAGGCTGAAATGGATCTATCTAGCACTGAAATACGTCTAGGTACATCCATTTCAGCGTCAATTAATATGGGATGGAGGGAGTACATGAATGTTCAGCTATAGCATTTAGTTTGATAGGAGCAAATCCTGAATATAAAATCTTGCTTTTGCAATTATAATCCTGTTAGGTGAACCATTTCAACGCATTTAGTATGAAGTGATGCTGGAATTTCCATTATACCAGTAGCTAATCCTTTGTACCTTACCCTAACTATGTCTAGTTGAGTTGTAGAATTCTGGTCTTGCGCTAAATTTTGAAAATCTGACAATATACATCTGTGCTCTCTGGGACTAGGTGGTGATGCTGGTGGAAGTTCTAGGCAGAGTAGGAGTGAGAAGAAGAGCAGAAAAGCCATGGAGAAGCTTGACATGAAGGCCATTACTGGTGTGAGCCGTGTAACTATCAAGAAGAGCAAGAACGTGAGCATCTTGACCATTTCAGGGCGCAGTTCCCTGTGGCATAATTATATGCTGGTGGCTGTTGCATTTTCTTAACTTCTCCACATAATTGCAGGTTGTGTATGTCCTCTCCAAGCCAGACGTCTTCAAGAGCTCGCAGTCAGACACCTACGTCATGTTCGGGGAGATCAAGGTCGAGGACCCGAGCACTGAGCTGCAGACACAAGCGGCGGAACAGTTCAAGGCACCAGGCCTGAGCAGTGTGGTCTCAAAGGGCGAGCCGTCCGTGGCAGCAGCCCAGGACGATGAGGAGGTCGACGACACTGATGTTGACAAGAAGGACGTCGAGCTCGTGATGAGGCAGGCCTCCGTGTCGAGATCCAGGGCCGTGAAGGCACTCAAGGCTGCGGATGGCGACATTGTCAGTGCTATCATGGAGTTGACTAACTAGGTGCTAGAAGGTGGAATTGTGTCTTGATAACAGGGTGTGGGATCGCAGAGCAGTTTTTGGTCATGTCATCTTTAAACTTGAATGTTGCAGTCGCGGGATTGGTAGCTCTGTTTCTCTGTTCACCAAACTAGTACTCTCATGTAGGTTCCCTAGGAGTTTTAACATGCGAGGATCAGCAAACTGCATGCTCTTTTAGGTAATATCTGTCATTCGAGTTAGCTTTTACTAGATTCGGTTAAACAGTTTGCCTTGCCACATGGACCACAATAATCATTCAGTTTTGCTGCCGCGACAAGGTGAACAACTTTGAGGAGTCTTGGGGTGTGTTTGGATTGTAACAAAGGTGTACCACACCTAATTTGTTGCTTTCACAAAAAAAAGAAAAATCTGTTTTTGTTTTGATGGTTGTCAACTTCTTTGGAGAACTCTCGTTTCTTTTCCTTGCCAATGTTCCAACTTATAACCAACCAAAACCTCAACCATTTCTTTTTTTTTTTAATTTCGACTAGCTATGTTTTGGTCTGAGCCATAAACCAAACACACCCTGGGTCCCTTGGTGTCGACAAGGCCATCCCGAGGCTCGTGCAAATTCCTGCAGATACCTTGTTTTTTCGGAGTCAGTATTGAACTTTTTATGCATATGATATGCTAAGCTGTAAATTGTACTCCAGTAAAAAAACAGGTTGTAAAATTATACTACTGGAGAAAGAGAGAGAACTGTAGACTGTGATGATCTTTAATGTGCTGTGTAGTACAGGCACGAGGATCCTCTACCGTTCGGCAGCCTGCCGTTCTACCACTGACATGTGGGCCTGTGGGAAACCTGGCCCACATGTCAGCGGCCCAACGTCACCTAGCGCACGGCAGAGGAGCCGTGTCCCGTAGTACAGGGGCCTTTCTCTTTCTTGGCCCGTTTGTCTCCCATCCGTCTCGTCTCTCCTTTAGTGTGCCCAACGGCGAGCCAAAGATAGTACCTCCTAGGAATCTCAACTGCCCACAAACTGTGCTTCCTCTCTCTACCACCACCGTTTCTCTGGAGTGGCACAGCGATTCCGGCAACCAATGTTGTGGCGAGGTACACTTCCAAGTCCCCGTTATCCCTCTTTGCTTGTATATTGTAAAATCTTGTTCCTGATTCGTATTTGCATCTCGCTAGGGGTTACAAATGCTAGGGGTTACAAGGGAAAATTCTTCGCCCCTTTTTAGTATTTGCACCTCGCTGCAGAACAGAGTGTAGCTTTCATCGTATCTGCACCGTCGTCTTCTTACGTCGGCTCCTCCGCGAGCACATCAGGGTTGGCACTGCCTTCCCTCCTGAAAAATACTGGGAGGCTCGAACTCCTAAGGTTCCATACGATTTCTCGAGATGATGCGTTTTCGTATGCCTTCCATTCATATTTCATAGTGGATTGCATCGTCTATTGTCACATCTCTCTCTTTCTCCCTCTCTCCCTCCATCTCCCTATCTCCCTCCCTCCCTCTCTCTACCCTTGACCATGTTCATGTTTGTTTAGGTTCTAGTACTATACAGATAACAAAGGTAGAGGCTACAAGAGACTACAGAGAGCAATGCTTTCTTTATAAGTGGCGTTCATGCTTTGGCTGAGAAAGGTTGGTGTGCATATTATCATTCATCCATAAATTTTCTGAGCCAATCTTGCAGTGCATGTTGTACTAAGCCTTAATTGCCATTTCTCCAAAGAGATATGGTTACATGTGTGTGCTTTTGCTCTACTGCCCATGTAGCTCACCCTAGTCTTTACACTAAACACGGATTTGCCAAGCTAGTGAGAGACGTGAGTTTGGAGCCTGAACTGAAAACCAAAGCGTGCCCAACATTACAACCTTGTACACTATAAGAAATATGCGCAAGTAGAAAACTCTCGAATCTTCAGTGACACCACCTCCCGCTCCTCGCTGTGGCATGCTTCCTTCAACGCAAATGACACGTCATCCATGTTTACATTGATAGAATAGCCTACCGGCAGAGTCGAATCCAATAGATCTCGGGTAGGGGGTCCCTAACTAGTAGCCTAGATGTGATGGCAACAAGGACAGAGGTTTACCTAGTTTCAGTTTCTCCGAAGAGATAAAACCCTACATCATGCTTCGGTTGTATTGATTTGGATGGAGTATAAAGTACAATTTGGTATACCATGATATCATGGTATGTTTGTCACAAATAAACCCTACACCTTGGTTTAAATATGTACCAGGGGGTCTAGGGTTTCAATTAGACCGGCCATGTAGAAGGTAAAGCGTCTTGTAAACGACCTCGCTAAGTCTTAGGAGTATGCGCCAAGTTTTGGGGAATACTCCTTACACACGTCATGCGCCAAGTTTCCTGAAAATACGATTTGCCCTAGGGTGTATTATGTCTTAGTCCACATCTTGGCCCCAATGGCGAATAGACTGTGGGCAGCTGGCGCCCACATCCTCTATCCCTTTCTGCCCACCCAACACATTAACTTTCTCTATCCAACTGAGCTGCCACTCGTCAGCATCTACGCTCCTCTAAAGGGCACTTACAAACACCTCGACATTATGCTACATTGCTAGTTTCTCCTCTTCTACTCAAAAACCAGCGGTGTTGAGTTATTTCTACGTCCGTGAAGATTGAGTCATGTGATGTATTTCAATACGCTTCTCATTCATAACATATTGCACTGTAAAAATCCATCATGATTGTAATTACTCTCACTCTCTCTCAAGAGCCTTGATTACCTCCAACTTAGTTTGGGTGGTAGCAATGTCCGATAAGATAGTTAGGAGGCTACATAGTCAATGCATCGTTTATAAGGGTGGACCGTGCATGCTTACATCTGCAAGGTTGTTGAGTGCATTAGCTATCCATCCATTAACCACAAACAAAATCAACATATCATCTAGTACAATATAAAATCTTAATATTAAGGTGCTTTGGTTCGATGGTTCTGCATCGAAGGAAAACGGAGGTAAGGTAAATTTAAAAGATATAGTGAAGTTAGAGAAAAGGCTAATGATTGATGCCGGACCAGTAGACATTACTGGTAGGCGTGGCCGTGCAGGAGCACAAAATTGTTGTCATTCAGAGGTACCATGCTAGCCGTGGCAAGCTACAACTTTGTGTGTGCGGCAAGAAGTCACCCAACCTGGTCATTTTCTCAAGTACCAAACTATTCGTCCATTCATTATTCGTTTACTTCAAAGACTTTTGTGTCCTTGTGAAAAACGAAGCAGTGGTCCGTAACTTAGTATTGTGTTATTATATTATGTGCTATTTGCTTAGTGTAGCAGGCTCAATTTATCTCAAAAAAAGCTCTTTTGAGTCATGCTCTGAGAGATCCTGAAATTTATAACATACTGATTAAACTGTTCTCTGTTGAAATTTTCAAATTTACTGGTTCTCTCCTTTGTTTAGTGTTTCTTGAGGATCGGAGGTTCAATGTGTACCCAAGAAAGGCGAAAAGATGATATACTTGTCTAGAGATCAACTGACGGGGTGAATATTTGTTGTATTTGGCATTATATTATTTGTGGGATTCTTCTACAACACCGTTGAGTCCAAAATGCTTCCGCCTTACAAGAACCAGCTTCCACCTGCCATCCGAAATGACAGGTAAGAAATTTCCCCCCAAAAAAATGATGATCACCAAATTGCTATTTTCTTTTTCTCTATAGCTGATGTTCGATTATGGAATTTTCAATTAGTTGTCACAAACCATTCAATATAATTTATAAATATAGCTGGAAGTTAACACCATTTACTTTGAGCATTGACTCACCAGGCCAAGCTTTTAAATCTAGGCCAATATATCACTTTTGGGGCTCTACCGCTATAAACATAACATATTATTTTGTAAATATCATTTTCTAACATATCATCCGATATAGAACGATAGATAGATGACAACAATTATTTATTAGACTGCAGTCAAATAAGATTATGCATTTACACTTCATTATATATTATCAAAGTCATGCACAATTTTCATCGTCTTTTAATCATAGAGTAAGGATTTTGTGAATATTTCCTTAATAGTTTGCTAATCAACAAGTTAATGAACTAGGAATCTAAAAGTGTCATCCTAAAGCATTGACATCATACATTTTGTTTTACTAAATAAATGTTTTGAACAAGAATAATGAAAAAAATTGACTATTACATCTTGTTTGGGATAGTTAACAGGTAATTTCAATCATTATTAACTATATATCTCGGCCTATTTAGTTCGTCATTTCATGATATGAACTATTTAATAACCCCTTTATTCATTTTCTTTGTCGGCGGGCAGGGCTTGGGCAAGGTTCATCAGCGTCACGGAAGGCGAATGGAAAGAAAAGCTTAAATGGGGAAGACCCAAGGTAAGTAATTAAGTAGTACTAGCTAGCTAGCTAGCTGCCATCTCTTTAATTATCATGCTTGATTAATTATTATCTGATCAAATTCCATTCTCGTAAAGGCCCTGAAGCAGGGCAGGGGACTGATCTGTGTGCATTCTGCGTTTGCGAGAACATTCGCATGATGGCGTCCGAAAGGAGCAGATCTCAAAGACAGGAACGGGTACGCTTGTCAAAACACTATTCACAATTTTTACACCATTGTCGATATCTAGTCACACAACTAATACACATGCATATTGATCTCCTTCTTAACAGTTCAGAGAGGTGCGGGAGAAGCTCCTAGAAACGGAGCGCGTAGAAGCACTTCAAGAGGAAATAGCGGGATTTTTGCTCGACCAGGTCATAAATTCGAAGGGAGAATACTATTACCCGCTACCGCCCTCATGAAAACCACTTCCAATTGTCATCGTGCTCCGAAGGCACCAATTAGGCTAATGCCACTGGCTCCGAAGACAACATGCATATGTAGGAGAAATTATATATAGCTATACATGTGTGTATGTGTGAATTAATTAATATGATGGTTTGTGAGACATTAATTGATGATATATATATGCATGATTGGTTCTACTACAAATTCTATATATATATATATATATATATATATATATATATATATATATATATATATATATATATATATATATGCATAACATGTACAATGTGTAGTATCGTAAAATACCAGCAAACGAAAAAGAATTAAAATGGAAACACAAAATTAAATGAAAAAGAAATCATAAAACTAAAAACCCCCCAAACCTTATAGTACCGGTTGGTCTTACCAACCGGTACTAAAGGGCTCCAGGCCCCTGGAGCTGGCTCGTGCCACGTGGTTTCCCTTTAGCACCAGTTCGTGCTGAACCGGTACTAAAGGGGGGGCCTTTAGTGCCCACACTTTAGTGCCGGTTATGGAACCGGCACTAAAGGGCCTTACGAACCGGTGCTATTGCCCGGTTCTGCACTAGTGGCATCTAATTCGACTCCATGTTCATGTCAAGCTGACACTCTTCCCCCTAATTCTTCATGTTTTTTCATGATTACAAATTCAATTATAACTTGGTTTGATCTGTTCTATCAGGCGAAACATGTTGTCCTCATTTGTGTGTAAAAACAATCAGTTTAAAGCTATACATAATATGGACAATATGGGGACAGAAAGCTTGAAGATGGCAAAAAGGGACCTTCAAGAGTTGTTTCAGTTGATGACATTACTATCAACGAGCATTCATTTTATCCACAATAAAGTTAGAGGATGAGTCCTGCCCTGTTTGTAAGTAGCTGTTTTATCAACTTGATGTTCTTGACTAAGATCGTGGTAAGCTTTAATTTAAAACCAAATTGTTATTAGGTTTTATTTCCTTTTCTATTCAGAAACTGGCTTACCTTGGTTTTATGACACTATATTGGGTGTCTTCTTTTCCTTTGAAGTGTTGAGATGTCAAGTTTGTGGAGATCTTCATTGTTCCTTCTTTTCTGAAGCTCACACCGATGCAACATGATAGTTCTCTACCCTAACAATGTAATACTGCGCATCAAGATTATGCATTATGAAATTTGTATTTTCTTACCTGTTTAGTTAGACACGCCCTTTTAAATTGAATTGTTTGCCCTGAGTTATCCATATATCGATGGTTTTGTCAGATATTATTTTTTGGTTTGTTAGCTACTTGTACATTTCTTACAGTGCCTTATTGGACCTGGAAGTAAGAACCAACAAGCCAAAAATAATACACTGATCTATATTCTTATCCTCTTCCAAGTCAAAAGTAATCAGTTTTAATGGACAATACCATTCACTCCCTGTTTCATAGTATGATATACTCCCTCCGTCCCAAAATAAGTGACTTAACTTTGCACTAATCTTAGTACAACTGCAAAGTCGAGTCACTTATTTTGGGATGGAGGGAGTATGTTATATGGATTGGAATAACTTGTCACATGAAAGGATAGACGATGCTATAACAACATCGTGTACATTTTGTATTGTATTATATGTCAATAATATAGACAAATGGAACTGGATTTTATGTGAATAATATAGACAGTTTTCCATCAATTGAATGCTGTGTCGACATGTTTAGAATTAGGACTGTAGGCACATTATCATTTTCTAAGCACCAAAGCATGGAGTGCTTGATGATTCCGTGAAAAGGAGGGGTGGGATTTGGTTCAGTTTACTTGTCCTAGAAAATATTTACCTTTGAGTTAAGGCACAATTTCCTACTGCTAGCCAATTTTAACTCAGAGCATGTCGTTCCGTAAATTACGCATTGTGAATTTGATTAATGAATATTGTTTGTCTGGCTGTCAGCAAAAACATTTCTTCATCATTATTCAGGCATACTAATTTTCAAATATTTCAAACAAATCTTTGGCTGGATGGATATCCGGCTGCAAAGCAGTGAAATTTCTTACATTACCAAGCAAGAAACTGCTTAGTAGTTCCCTGTAGTTTATAAGATACAACATATGTATATATGAAAAAAATAGTCAAACTTAACCTCCTATGTTGCTAACCAATATATGCCAGTTTATGAAAATTTAACTTTCAATGTTGCTTGTTTGTATATAATACATAAACACCTATCATTTATTGCCATAACAAACGGGCGCGGCAATGCGCGCCACCGATGATTAGTTAACTCTGAAACCCGAACGGGTGGGGCATCTGAAATAGCGGTGTAAGGCTGCAGCCTCTCCGTCATAGGTAGCCAGTTGTCCCACCATACAAAGGTGTTATTCCCGTTACCAATCCTGTTAATCAGCCCTGTTTTGAGTTCATCTCCCCCTTCAAGCACAGCCTTCCAAACCTGAGAAGGCCTCGTGCCAAGTTCTGCTGCTAAGATATCACCTTCTGGCTAGTAGACGGCCCTCATAATTCGTGCACTCAATAAATTAGGTTCCTCCAACAATCGTCACGCCTGCTTAGCGAGCAGAGAAAGATTGAACACTCCATATATCTAAAGCCCAAACCGCCCATATGCTTCGACATAGTTAATGTATCCCAAGAAACCCATTGTGGCTTCCGTTTTTCTTCCTTGCTTCCCCACCAGAACCTCCTTATAAGTAAATTCAGATGCTTACATGAAACCCTTGGCAGTTTAAAATAAGCCATGGAGTAAGTAGGTACAGCCTCTGCGACTGACTTAATCAAGATCTCTTTGCGCCCAAACTCTATCCTTTAAATATTTGAAAGCACCATTCTCGGACTTCCCCACATCAGTTGGCATTCCCAAGTATTTCTCTGATATACATGTCGTGTGTAACTGCTAACTGGACTACATTCCCATGATACAAAGGCCCAAACATTTTCATGTCCGAGTCTGAAATTACAAACAAAATAGTGGAAATAAGCTCGTTAGGAGCCCATCCAAAATAAACTGAACCGTGGATACACCCTACCCGGCCCAAACGGCAGAGCCCACCGACCCAAGTCCACACGACGACACGAGTCAAGCGCCTCTCTTCCCCACTTCTCCTCCCGTCGCCGTCTCTTGGCTCCTCTCCGGCTCCCAAATCCCTCCTTAGCTTAGCTAGGGTTTTACTTTCCCCTCCGGCCTCCGCCAAGCTCTTACCGGCGCACCCGGCCTCGCCCCATCACCAATTCACCATGACGGTCGTCGAGCTGCTCCGCGACGATCTCGAGGAGCACGAGATCGAGGTGATCCTCCATTCCGACCCCTCGCCC
>NC_041385.1:789503512-789512337 GCF_002162155.2 Triticum dicoccoides | reverse complement strand
CCTCCTCCGATTTGGTGCCGTACGTGCCGACTGAAACAAAATTCTTCGCCTCTCTTGCTCGTTCGGGTCTCTAGATCGGCGTGCTTCGTTGCTAATGCTTATATGCTAGATCTTGTCCGTCGATGTCGCCTAGGTCCAGAACCTTCTGCGCTTATCCTGCATTTTTGCACCTGGAAGGGCAGCGGCCCGGTCCAGGCCTAGCCTCTATGTGATGTGTGTACGGGAATCATGCCTGCTTGTCCAACTAGGAGTTTAATTTCAGAGGTTGCTAATGCTATCCTCTCGTCTTTTTGTACCTAAATTTGTTGTAATAGGCCTTGTGGTTTGGTGACTTGTTTGTCAGCTCTTCCTTGTTATATACAGATTCTGATAAATTTCTAGCGTTGCAAACTGAAATCCTACTGCTTTGTCTTGTGCATACAAAATCTGAAGGGAATTTTAAGGGAGCATAGAGAAATCATTCACCTTTGGCGATTTCTGTAGTAAAAGTGTGGCCTTGTTTGTTTGAAATTACCTTTGGAAGTCTGTTAGTAACCTCACTATCTTGTGCTTATGCTTATATGCTGTGTGGCGTGTTTCCTGTGGCAACAATAGAAATGTGTGACCATAACTGGCTGTTGTCAACACAGACGGCAGTTCCTTGTTATGTACATACTCTTCTTTTTTTTCACTTTTGGAGTGTCATTTCCTTTGATCTTCTGCTGATGCTACTTAGTATGTACTCGCATCTTCTTGCTGGGATGATAAAACTGTTTGTGGACTATTTACCCTTTCTCCATTTCTGCTTATGGATAACTCTGTTTTTGATTACTCTGCACGTCCCCTGTTCCGAGGGAGTGCTGTTTAGTGTTTACTGCTTATAACAGTAAAGTAATATGAGCTTTTAATGCATACTATAAGGAAGATGAGCCTATCCTTGAGGAGGATAACGACGACGATGAAGACGATACCGAGGATGAGGATGAAAAAGATGACGATGATGTCGTGGGTATGTTCTAATTCTGTGGTTACTTTTGTTCAGTTCAAAACTTCAAGTAGCCACTTAGCTACAGATAAGCCTATTTCTTATTGTAATGCTGCCTAGTTCTAACATAAATTTAAACTTCGGAAGTTATTGACCGTAAGAAAATTTTAAATTAAACTTTACTTATCCGTATTGACCTCCTTTGGTTCACTTTGACCTGTTTTCTATGTGCCGATTAGACATTAGCCAGTTTGTACCCTCTAATATTCTGTTCTTTCCATACCATTGCTATGCCTTTGTGGTTTTTGTTCTTATTTTTTTTGGCTCTATCATATTCACTTATTCCTGTATTATTCAGCACTCTCTCTGCACAGTTTATAGATTCCTTGAGTACTGCCTGCCATTTGTATATAATGTTCACCTATGTACTGAGGTAGCACGTTGTATCAATATTAATCTGCATTAACATATGCATGAATGTTCGTATGTAGCATTTAGTTTGATAGGAGCAAATCCTCTAATGCAAACTCTTGCTTTTGCTATTATAGTCCTGCTAGGTGAACCATTTCAATGCATTTAGTATGACGTGATGCTGGAATTAACATTATACGAGTAGCTAATCCTTTGTACCTTACCTAAGAGGCAAAACAAAAGGGATATCTTGTTCATTTTTAGAAAATATGATAATTGATACCAACAAGACTTGACTGCAGTCACAGTTTCTGTTCGGTCTTGCTTGAGAAAAGGGATGTGTTGTTTGAATGTTACACTTGCCATTTCCAGTGGTTACAAATAAAAATTCATGGAGTGAACTATGTCTAGTTGTAGAATTCTGGTCTTATGCAAAATTTAGAAAATCTGACAATATATCTGTGCTTTCTGGGACTAGGAGGTGATGCTGGTGGAAGATCTAGGCAGAGTAGGAGTGAGAAGAAGAGCAGGAAAGCCATGGAGAAGCTTGGCATGAAGGCCATTACTGGTGTGAGCCGTGTAACTTTCAAGAAGAGCAAGACCGTGAGCATCTAGACCACTTCAGGCCATTGTTCCCTATATGCTGGTGGTTGTTGCATTGTCTTAACTTCTCCACATAATTGCAGGTTATGTATGTCCTCTCCAAGCCAGATGTGTTCAAAAGCTCGCAGTCAGACACCTATGTCATGTTCGGGGAGCTCAAGGTCGAGGACCCGAGCACTCAGCTGCCGACACAAGCGGCGGAACAGTTCAAGGCGCCAGGCCCGAGCAGTGTGATCTCGAAGGACGAGCCATCCGTGGCAACAGCCCAGGACGATGAGGAGGTCGACGACACTGACGTTGACCAGAAGGACGTCGAGCTCGTGATGATGCAGACCTCGGTGTCGAGATCCAGGGCTGTGAAGGTGCTCAAGGCTGTGGATGGGGACATTGTCAGCGCCATCATGGAGTTGACTAACTAGGCGCTAGAAGGTGGATTTTTTTCCTGATAACAGGGTGTGGGATCGCAAAGCAGTTTTTGGTCATGTCATCTTGAAACTTGAATGTTGCAGTTGCGGGATTGGTGGTTGTGCGTCTCCTTTCACCAAACTAGTACTCTCATGTAGGTTTCCTAGGCGGTTTAACATCTGATGTTCAGTAAACTGCATGCTCTTTTGGGAAAATCTGAATCTTCTGTGCGCCAAATTTTGTTTTGAAATGCAGTATTCGTGTTTGAGGCAATATCTATGTCATTTGAGTTAGCTTTGAGATGAATAGCTTTGAAGAATCTTGGGGTATGCTTGGATTTTGACAAAAGTATACCACACCAAGTTGTTGCTTTGACCATATAATCTGTTTCTGTTTGGAGGATGGTTCTGAACTTCTTGCATATATGAATACTATTTCTGTCAAACTCTGGTTTCTTTTCCTGGCGAATGTTCCAACTTACGTGCAACCAAAACCTCAACCATAATTTCCACTAGCTATGTTCTCATCTGAGGCATAAACCAAACACACCCTTGGCCTCTTGGTGCCCACAAGGCCATCCCAAGGCTCGTGCAAATTCCTGCAGATGCATCGTTTTTTCCGAGTCAGCTTTGATCTTTTGATGCATATATATGTAATGCTAAGCTGTAAATTGTGCTCCTGTAAAAAAGTAAGGTTGTCAATTGTAGTACTGTGAAAAAGATAAATGTATACTGATGAACTTAATGTGATGTGTACTTCGGGTATTTTCTGCTTCCTGCACACAAAACTGCATGAGTGCCTTTCTGTGTCTTGGCCCGTTTATCTCCCGTTGGTTTTGTCTCTCCTCCAGCCCTCTGAATCTCAACTGCCTCCACCTCACGAGCCGACCCACCGCGCGTCCTCTCTCCTACCACCACCGGTCCACCGTTGTTCTGGAGGGGCATAGCGATTCCAAGAACCAATGATGTGACAAGCTACACTATCCTGATTCTGAATGCGCACAACGCTAGGATCTTATGAGTCAATTGAGGGGGCTGAGGAGGAGGAGAGGCATGTCGCCACAAAGTTGTGTGTCACCTCCGACAGATCTGCACTGCTGTCTTCTTATGTTGGCTCCTCCACGAGTTAGTCAGCGCTGCAATTGCTTCGTTTGCTTCGTTTCCTAAAAAATACTTGTCATTCTCGTAAGTCGACACCCCATACGATTTCTAGAGTTGATGTGTTTCCATATGCCTCACATTCATATTTCATAGCGGATTGCGTCACCCAACCCATCCTTCATTGTCACGTCTCTAGAGAGGACCATGTTTATGGTCATGTTTATTTAGCTGCTAGCACTATCCTCATAACATAGTTAGAGGCTACAAGAGACTGCAGAGAGCAATGCTTCCTTTATAAGTGTCGGTCAGGCTTTCGCTGAGAAAAGTTGGTGAGCACATTAGCTACTCATTCATTCATTTTCTGACCTGAGCCTTAATTGCCGTTTCTCCAAGAAGATGTTAGATATGTGTGCCTATGCTCCACCACGCCTAGCTCACCCTAGTCTCTACACTAAACAAGGATTTGCCAAGCTAGTCAGAGATGGTGCGTTCCAAGCCTGAACTGAAAACCAAAGTAGTGCTCAACATTACAGCCGTGTACTCCATATGAAATTTGTGCAACTAGCAAACTGCTCGAATCTTCGATGTAACCACCTCCCTTCCCCTCGCGGACGCATGTGTCCTTCAAGGTTGTAAATGACATGTCATCCCTATTTCCATTGATAGAATAGCCTATTGCTATCTTTCTTCTTTAGAGCCTGTATTTTCCTTTCTGATCTGTGCTAGGTTGTAAATCATGTTCATGAATCAACTCCAAACTGATATATACATACCATATAGCACAATAAAAAAAAAATCTTATTATCATGATGCTTATATTCGATGGTTTCTATACCTAAGGAAAATCTCGGAGTTTGTATAGCATGAAGCCTCAGTGGTGGGTTTGGCAGTGGTTCCATGCTAGCTAGATCGAACTTTTAGTTAGCGTCTGCTGTAGGATGGAAGGCCTGGATAGGAGCCTTCAGTCATGTCATCATGAACGGGAGTTTTCATTTGTGCATCATTTCAAACTATTGAAATGTAGGTTTTCAGTCCTTTAGTGTCGGACCATGTGCTCTAGTGGAAGTTGGCTCTTTCATAGCCTTCCTCTTCTCCATGATTTTGAAAATGTCATTCTAGCTTTTGCATTTTATTCCCAGCTAGAACTATTGTACTATCCCGAGGCAATTTTTTTGAACACTCCACGCATTGAAACCAGGAATTTACAAAATAGTTGATAATAATGTATTATATTTTTAATTATTGAAATTTACTGGAAAACCAAGGATTTTCTCTCACAAGTCATTGTGGAGTCAACAAGCCTCCTGATGCGAGAAAATATAATTTTCCCTTAGGCTGTATTACGTCTTACTCCACATCTTGCCGCCAATGGCAAACAGACTATATATGACCAGCCGGTGCCCACATCATCTATGCATTTCTGCCCACCCGCCACACTCCCTTTCTCTATCCAACTGAGCTGCAACTCGACAAAATCTGCGGTAGCTCCTCTAAAGGGTACTTCCTCCATACACCTTGATATTATGCTACACTACCAGTGTCTCCTCTTTTGCTCGGAATTATTGGTGTTGAGTTGTTTCTGCATCCATACAAATTGTCAGATTGTCGCATGTGATGTATTTCCATATGCCACCCTTTGTGGCCACGCCGAGCTTCGCCTAATTCGTTCCTCTACAGCTAGACATGGTGAGATCGTCTACAAGACCTTTGCGCCTCTGCGGCCATCCCCGCGTATCAAATCCTCAAGATGGTTCCCAGCCTAGTTGCAAATCCCAGTGCAACTGTGTGTTCGTTTGTGTAATGGAGAGAAGAGCGAGCGATGCAAAGAGATCTAATTAATGTGGAGTGAGTGATTTTTTCCTGAAGAAGGAGCCCTTAGGGCTCTCCATTATTTAAGGAGAGAATTTCCTAGTTCAAGAATGGTAAACACCGGGAGAAAACTATCACAACGCGCTGATCAGGCACAGACACACACAAGATACACAACACACACCACTGGGAAGAAAACCTTGTCGAGGTTGCACATTTGCATCATCGCCATCACTTCTTCCCGAACAAGCGACTCCAACTTTGCCAATAACGACTGCTGACCAAACTCAAAGCGCAGAGGCTATGAGAAGCCACACAAAGATCCATGCCAAGAAATCATCCCATGTTGGCGACTTCACAACTATGATTCTGATGATGAGGTACGGAAAAGAAATATGTAAGGATGGTGCGGCGGAAGTTCCCAGCCAAACCCCTCCATTTAGCTTTGACTTCAAAACAAAAATCAACACGAGATGATTACATGGACACACCGAAGAGCCGACTATCGCAACCTTTGTTACCACCCTGACCTCGCTCACCCAGCCATCGTTACCACATAAGCCCTGACAGTACCACCACCACCTTCCACTGGTTGTAGCCATGACCGCCACAACCACATCTAACATTGATACATCTTAAACGCATTTAATTTTCGAAACACTTCTGCGTAAGTTTTATCATCTAGAGACTTGCACAACTGAATGAGAAGTAATTGGACTGGTGCTATTTTCAACAGAATAGCCATGGAATTATCTGTTTTATGTAGAAAATAAACTTCATTGGCAAATTGCAAAAAAAAGAAAAAACAGGAAGTGAGTTTTTAGAGCAAATAAAGCCTTGATGCCACAGGTTGGTAGAGCGACGCCACGCAGTTCCCACACGCTCTGGCCTTCAAGTGGGTGGAGGCGCCCTGTGGTGCCCACTTGCAACCCTCGCCTTCATCTTTCACCTATACTAGAAGGGTTAGGCGCGCTTTGATGCGCGTTTGGTGTTGTTAGATTTCTTTAAAAAAAATTACTAACTCTTTTCAAAATATAAGGTGTATTACTCTTTTGAAAAGTCAAACCTTTTAAGTTTGATTAAATTTGTAGAGAAATATAGCAAAATCCATTATATCAAATCAGTATGATTAGATTCAGCATGAAATGAATGTCCATACTTTTCGTTTAATATTGTGGATGTCGATATCTTTTGCACTGAACTTGGTCAAAGTTAAAGAAATTTGACTTTGCAAATAATAGTACCCGTATATTGTGGAAGTGATGGAATATTTAATTTGGCGGATGGGGGAGATGGTGCAGTGTGTTTTATTTTTATTTTTATTGCGGTGATTTGATGATCCTTTCGTTGTGTGATTCTGTGTTATTCGTTAACCAACGTATATTTATGTGTAGAAATTTTTGCATGGCTGGTTGCATGTGGTATATTGGTGCTACACTATCACATGGTGGAGCTTCTTTATTCTAGGTGGTGGGAAGGTGCCTAGGATTGATATGTTTTTATAGTCCGATTGTTGCTGATTGATTTGAAAAAAACGTTGACCCGGTCAAAATTGGAGACCAAATTCAAAAGTGAATAACTCAATTGAATGAAAGAGCTTCAAAATTAGAAAACATGGTTAATTAAAACAATTGAAGGAGAGAGCTCCTTGAGAAATTGTTGACCGGGTCAAAATCGGGTGATCTAATTTTAAATTGGATACTTCAATTAATTGTGAGGCTTAAAAATTAGGAAGCATGTTGTATAGTATAAAAGGATGGAATGAAATAGCTTTAAGAAAATGTTGACTCGGTCAAAATCAGGTGACCCAATTTCAATTGGAGACCTTAATTGAATGTGGGCTCTATAAAACTAGGGAGCATAGCATTATAGAGGATATCTCTTATACCTGAAAACCATGAGACAATTTTTTCCATATTTTTCCTCGATGCGGAAACTGCCGCCACCTCCGTTCTTCTTCTCATTCGGCTGTTTGGAGGCAGATGTTGCCTCTGAAGAGGAGACTTCATTGCCATCGACAACACCAACCTCATCCCTTCTCCATCATCTCTTTCAGGTCTTCCTCACCCATGTACGTGTAAGCTGACATCGACAAATGCGATGAATCAGAACCGGATGAGATACGTTATATAATAGTGTTGAGATTCATCAGGAATTAATACCTAATGCTATGATTGTCATAGAAGTAATGTTGCTATGACTTTGGTATGCTTAATGCTTGTCACTAGTAAAGCCCGAGTGATACGAAATCAGATCTAAATCATATGTATTTCAATGAATATATTTGTATTTTGATTGTACCTACATGTTATATGCATCTGTTACGATTTTTCAAAGGAGAGCTCTAGGGTGACTATGGTATCCCCTTTTTTGACCCGTTGTTCTTCAGACCAGACCCATACCATAGCTACAGCCACTTTTGAGTCGGAGAGTATTAAATTTATTCATGGAGTGTTAATACTTTGTTCCGATGGCCTTGAAAAATGGCACATTAATTACCCTTAATTTAAATTTTGATCCCGATGACATGGGAGAGTAGGATAAAATATGTCGCACAAATTCATAAAAATAAGCATATCCAACTATATATGAAATACATGCTTACATGATTAGAGAACACGAGCTAGGTGTTACGTTTTGTGAATTGCACTATTATAGGAACTAGTTGATGTCCCGCGCATTGCTTGGGGAATCTTGTTAAACTATACATAAATATTATAGCTTAAAACATCTAAAAGTAACGAAAAGTAAATGTAAGCTTAAAAGGGTGAAAATATGAAGCATATAAATAGAGAAAAAATGAATTCCAGTTAACAGAATGTCATTTCAAATAAAATGTGAAGGATGAAATACATAGGTATGCTGAAATCGCCAAAAATATATATTGTCAATACAAAATCTAATGCAAAAAATAATTTAAAACTAATATACATGAATTGATGATGTAACAGCCTTGCATGCATAAAGTAATGAAAAAGAATGTAATTTATAACTTGCATGCATGATTTGCTAATGTGGAATGTTTGCATGTGTAGGAAAAATAGGTAGTGGGTTGTAGCTATTTAGGAATATACCATAGAGGATGACTCTATCCATGCATGTTCTAAACCCTACACGCCGACCATGGGAAAATCCTTGACACCAATAGCGCCGCACAGGTTTGCACAACAGGGCCCTCCGACGATGGTGAGGGGAAGATGGAGAGGGTAGGACGGGAGTCGCTAGGTTTGAGGTGCCGCAATGTTGTTCAGGTGCAGCATGTAAGCAGAGTTTGTGGTGGGAGAGATGACACATTCGTGCTTTAGCGGAAGCCATATACAATTCGTGTGTCCTTACATGTTGGTGTTTTCCAGATCACGGTTTCACTCTCACCCCCAGTCTAAATGAGCATTCTCATTTCTCAACAACTTCCCCTTTGTTTTCCATGCATATTGTAGCTCTCGATGAGGATGTCCTTTCCCGCACATTTTCTTCCAGGCGCACTTTTTGCGAATACGCAACGATTCCATATCATTCCATTGATAGGTACGGGA
>NC_041385.1:789497374-789502824 GCF_002162155.2 Triticum dicoccoides | reverse complement strand
GGGAATGCTCAGCCCGAGAAAATCAAGGCGGCATGAGATTAGCTATGTCTTTAGCGCCAGCCATAGCCCAAACCCTAGCATCGTACTTGATGGCCTGGAGAAGCAGCGCGGTGGAAGGGTTGGCATTGTCGAAGATGCATGCGTTGCGGTGACGCCAGATGGACCAGGCGGAGAGAAGCACCAAGGAGGAGAGCCCTTTGCGCATGGCAGTGGGTGCGCCCCCGACGGAAGCCGACCACCAGCTGAAGAAGGAGGTCTCGGGGCCCTGGGGAGGGGGGATCGGGGCATGGCACCAAGCGAAAATCTCATGCCAAATGGTCCTGGAGAACGGGCAGCGGAGGAGCAGGTAATCGATCGCCTCGAGCTCCTGGTCACAATGCGTGCAAAGATCATCGTGCGGCAGCCCGTGCCGGGCCAGCCGGGCGGCAGTCCAGCAGCGATCCATGCCAGCCAGCCAAGCGAAGAACCGGATGCGGAGAGGGGCCCAAGTGCGCCAAGTGAGCTTCCAATGCGGGGCGATCATGGAGCCGGCGAACATTGCCTGGTAACAGGACTTGGCCGAGTAGGTGCCGTTGCTCATCCACTTCCAGGCGCACTAATACTGCAGTAAGTGAGGCCACTTGAAGGAGACCCTTGATGAAGGATATCTTTCCAAATACCTCTCATTCCTAATGCACATTTATCCAATATAACAAACTAGACTAGAAGTTTGGGTATCTTTTGATCTGCTTTTGTAGCCCAAGTAAAAGAGGCTAAGGTAGATAAGAGTGTATATAAGAAGACTACATGCAAGGATAGGAGGCAGTCATGTGCAGTGGGCTTTATAGGGATGGCACTAACAAAAGGTTGGTGGGCGTTTTAATTGCCCAATTTCACACCAGACACTCAAAAATGTCGTTGGAGCAGCCGCCCAACACGGATACGGCTGGTTCATAGCGAACGAAGCGAGAAAGCACATGATTGAGAAACTTTAGACGGCCGGAAATGCCTAAAACTGAAGATCCAACGGCTGCGAATATTGATGGCCTGAGATGGCTGGATTAGTGCTCAGTTTTAATGTCTCTAAATAAGGAAGTTCAGAAGTATGAGAATCATAAATTATTTATATTCCTCCTTGTTATGGTTGTGTTTCATCACTCGGTGCGGTACACATGGGGCTTGTCTCACTGGCCTTTGGCTTTTGTTGGGCTGCGTCATGTCTTTCCCTTTTTAGAGACGGTGCTATGCATAATCTTCTTGGAGTCGTTTGAACTCGGCGTCAGGGCTTGGTTGGCAATCTTGGAGTACTTTGGTATGGCCTTTGGCCTTCACATCAATCTCAACGTGTCGTCAACTCTTCTAATCAGATGTTGACAAGAGCATACCTAGTTGATATCCGATGTCCTCCACTTCCCAACCGGATCTTTTCCGTGCACCAGCCTTGGCTTGTCCCTTGGCATCCGCTAGAAATATCCAGTTCAGTTCCAATGCATGTCAGACAAGATTGCATACATGTTGACACTGAGAAGGGCAGAAAAATCTATCCAACAGTGGGAGGTTAATGTTTGTGAAAATGGTTCTAGTCGCATGCCCTATTTATGCGATGAAGTATTTGTATGTACCCACAAAAGTTGTGGAGAGAGTGGACAATATTTGCACATGGCGGACATTGTGTTGGACTACCCAGCCTGAACCTGCAGTGAACATAGCCCTGCACTCGTGCTGGTTATGTACGCAGACATGTTTGGATTGAGGTTTACCCGGGATGGTTTCGCGTCATTGTAGGCTGTGTTCTGCCTCGTCCAGTTCGGCTTGAGGTGTTTGTGCCTTTGGAGCATGTCTATTGGGTTCGTACGACAGATGATTCAGCTTAGATTGGTGGTGTTCACGAGCAGCTCAACGGGGACAGTGACAAGACCTACACATCCTCATCAACCTCGTGTTCTTCAACCAGGCGACACCTTTGACTACTGGGTTGCTGGGTTTTGAAGCTCAGTGCCTCAGTCCATCCTTAGTAATCGAGCATATCAATGCTAGACAAGCAGGTCTTTTTTGTTTCCATTCTACATATATGGTGTTCGGACATTTGACAAAACAGTGTTTTGTATCTGGTTAGTGAACAAAGATGAACTACTAAGGACAAGGTCGATGCTAATGACAAGAAATTATGCCCCAAGGTTTGCCCCACTGATGGGCCAGTTGCCTCACATACTATGGTCGTCTAGTGCTAGCATGAGCTTCATATAACAGACTTATTTGTTTTCTAGGCATGACTCCAAAGGCGAGATGAGTAGTAGTGCCTTTTTGTCCCATTTTTTCTTTGGACATGGAGTCGGGTAAAGTTTACCTCGTTGTAGGCTTGTATCTTGTGCCATAGGTTGATGAAATGCATGACCTCCCACTACATGAGGTGAGGTAGCTAATTCGTGTGTGAGTTAAGTCCTCACTTTCGGCCTGATTGGAGTGCCATTTTTTCCTCCTACTTTTGTTTGATTTTAAGCTTATCTCCTTGTGAGCATCTTTTTCTGCAATTTTCTCACTGGTTTACCTAAAAGAGGAGGTTATTTTGCGGTGTGCTCCAAGATCAGAGCTGAAATAGCATATTAATCTAGACATGGTTTACGCGACGATGTCTAATGTTTCCGACAAACAAAAACCTAGTTTTATAATCACTCAGATCTAAATCATGTAGATCTCACCCCGCCTCACCACCACATATTTATCCAAGCACGTACTCTTTATTAGCATTGAGTAATTCCTAGTGGTAACCCTTTTTGTTAAAAAACCTTACATATACTAGTAAGCACAGAGCTATTCAATTGTACACACATAATATCCGGTGATACCTTAATAATTAAAAAGAAGAAGCACATTCTAGATTTTCTATATTTTCATGTCTATTTTAACTCCATGCCTCCAAGATCTCAGAACTCGTTATCTGGTCAACACCACTTTGCCAAGAGATAGTTTCTCTCCCTATGACCTCCATCTCACTAGGACTCTCTATTTTGTGATTTCTGTGTCGGCAGCTTGACTCCCTCTCATTCACCCCCGACAATTGTAGTTTGTGGGCCATTTCTCTCCTGCAACCAAAATGGGTAGAGGATTCACACTGAAGCATTTCACCATTGAAAAGTTCAAGGGAGATGTTTGTGGATCTCTCTCATTCCTAATATGAATGTTGCGCGCGTATAACCTTCTCCTAATGTCCTCTTTGGATTCTTGACTCCATACGGGCATGAATAATTAACACATATGTATGTATGAGGCCTAAGTTAGAATACTCCAAGGCAATAGAGTGACTTCTTTATAATGGAGGGGCGTACCTAAATAAATGTAGGTTTTGTGGATGCATGGGCTACCCATAAAAGCTACAATGACACCCTCTAGGAAAAAGAAAGGAATATCCCAAGTCTTGATGTCCATGGGTGCACTTCAATCAAGTCCTAACATGGTTGTGTTGTAGTTCAATGGTATCACCTCTTTTTTCCATCTCTAGGCGTAGCTTCGGTCTTGTATGAATTTTCTCTTTCCTGGTGTAATCATTTGTGTGTGTGTGCGTTGGTGTTGGTTATGTGCATCCTAGTTATGGAGAGGCTGGGTGTGTCAGAGTTGTGTCTGTATCCCCTTAATGCTTCATTATGAGTCAATAAAAACACCTTTGCAAAGAAAGTGAAAGTATATAAGAGATGTCCCAAACATGGCATAGGCGACGTAAGGAAAGTTGTAGATGAATTAGAGCTTGGATTGTATATATCACCGACTTGCACTCTTATAAAAAGTGTCAAATGTCCTAGGACATCATGTGGTTATATTGATTACACATGCTAACAATGAAGTACCAATCGTTCGGGGGCAGCATTATGCCTATATGGATTGGACATGCTAACTTCTCATTTTTCACTAAAAGAAAAGAACACACACTAATTTTGTTGCTCACCAAACGAGGAGTCCTTATTGAACGTAGCTACACACAATGTGTTATAGAGCACAAGACACATCATGTGCCATCGGAGTGTGCCAATAAGGCATCAATTAGAGCAACGAGCCTATATTTTTCTTCTTTACACACACAAAGACATATGTTTAGACCGTCCTTTGAGGAATTTAGGAAGAGGACGGATCTTATTCTGCCACCTTTTGACATAAGTATGTCCTTTATTATCCTTATCCAACTTGGTCGCTACTAAATCAAATAAACACTCTTTCTAAAACCATGGTATTTCAAAAGATAAAACTGACTTATTTCCTAAATGAGCGGTCGCTTGTGAACCCATCAGGAGGGTTGTGTGATGATATGCTCCCCGTTGTAGTGCATAGACTATATTGGGGAAATTTCTGCTCCCACTTGACAGTTGTAAGAATTCTATCGAGATTCTCGTAAGTGGGTGTTGCTAGACTATTAGCCCAATTAACCAAGGATCAGACATGCAGTCTCCCCCGAGTCAAGTTTTTCAAGAAAATAGTATTGAAGTTAAAGGGCGACCTAGTATCAAAATTACCATTATGATCCTATCGGCCTCAGATTATATTGAAATCCCCCCTAGCAACATAGGGCGATGTCTTCAAAAAACATATGCAAAGAATTTTAGCTAAAAAGGCAGGTTCGATTTCTGGTTGGGCAGCCCCATAAAATGCTACAAGCACCTACTCAAAACCATCATCCTTAGCTGACCTTGGAATTTCAAACAGAATTCCCCCACATTGATCCTGGATATGGAGGGAATGTGATCCAGAGCATCCCACATACATCACCATGCCATGCCACATCGTAAAGAGACACATGCATCTTCCACATAATACATATAATTAAAGGTGAGTCTTGTCCTTTACACGTGTCTACTTGATTCTCTCGAGGATGGTATACTTTAATGTTCCTACCTTGTGCGCTTTAGGTCTTAGCCAAACATCACACATGCCGTGATGGAGGGCAAGCACAACAAAACTACTACATTATCCAAGAGGCAAGCATGGAAGTGGAGTCAGAATTCCGAAGACAACGCATAGAGAACAAGGGCAACCAAAAGGGAATAGTCAAGTTGAACATTATGACCCAATGTTGGACAAAATATCCTGTCTAACATAATGTCGGGCTGAGTGTCAGGATTGTTGAATGCCTCGGAAACTGGCCAAAATGTCTGACATGTCGGAATGTCCGACCCAAATTTGAATGTCCAACCCTACTTGCACGCATGTGTATCAGACCCATCCAATGTATATCCCTTCCCACTTATCCCTTCATGGGTGGACCTATATATATAGCTCGTCCCCTTCTAGATCTAGGGTTAGCAAAGAATAGACTCAAATATAGAGTTTCACTCACTATATCTCCCTTTGTGGGATTCCTTCGTGACTGGAGAAGCTCCTCACGGAGACCAAGACCTCCCTCCAGTGGAGAAGACTCTGAGGAATACAAGGGCATCCTTATTGGTGAAGTCTCTACAGGGACAAGATTTCCCCTTCCATGGAGA
>NC_041385.1:789450199-789497096 GCF_002162155.2 Triticum dicoccoides | reverse complement strand
GGCTATAATATATTGCCATATCATCTATAGTCACTCATATAATAAGTTTAGCTATAAGGTTGGCTAGCTATAAGATTAGTACTCCCTCCATCAAGTACACGATGCGGTTCCAAAATCATGCATTTTCATGTCGAGAAGGATTTTAGGCGCGATTGTATTAATTGATGGCTTAGTTAGGGCGTGAGTAACCGCAGTGTCCTCTCCTCCCTATTGCTTTCTTTCGGGTGTATGCTGCATGCATATGTGTGAATGCCGTTGGGAATCTGCATGCACCCAATGCATGCACCGATTATTGGCCGGGGAAGATAATTACGATTCTATTGGGTGCTACGGGAGATGTAGGGCTAACCAGCGATGCGGAAGTTACATCCTGGGCAGTGAATTTTACACCCAATTAGCATTAACCTTGGGCGCAGAGAAACCTCATGTGCGCTATGTAACTGTGACAGAGAGAGTACTTTTTGTCATCTTCTCTCTATCTCTTTCTCACATTTGTTGCATCTGCCTAAGAGCATGTGTATAGCTAGGCTCTTGCATGAGAGTCCACTCCCTTAGGTTTTCATGGCTCTCTCCTCCACATACCCAAAATTTTCATGTAAGTAGGCTATAAGCCTGCTATTGTACTTGCCCCTATATTGCTCAATTCAAAAATCCCACCAATCAAGGATGGTGAGTGGTGGAAAAATTTATGTAGTTTGCAAAGGTACTCAATTAATGCACTCCTTTTCCACAAAAAAATGTGTTTACCAATGTATTAATTACAATGCATGCATGTGTGACTATAATTAATTTGACCAAAAACTTCTACATGCATTGGTGAGTTTTCTTTTAACACTTGCATGAAGCGATTTAGTGCACATTGAAATCTAAACATGTGCTGGGGAGCAATAGAACTGAGACTTATAAAAGGGTGAAATTGTTTTTTGCGATAAGACCTGCAAACCGGGATGGAGTATGTTGTTCCATCTCTCTCTTGTGGGTGATTTGGTCAAGTATTTATCCATGTGTATCTTGTGTTGCTAATTTTGTATGTTGATTAGCGCTTGTTTTCCCTTGTGATTTCTCTCATTTTCTTCCGCAAATCCATATTCAATTCTTGAAGATCAGGCCATCCAAGTTCCTAGAATGTCTGTTAAGACCCAACAGAATCCCCCCAGATCTGCCAAGAGGAAGACAGTAAAAATGGGGCAACAAATCTGTAGTTACTAGTCTCTATCGATGCAATAAGGTCTAGTTTTTTTCTCTAAAGGAATTTCTGATAAAAATGATACTTAGGCCGGTGCGCAATACCTTTGTCATTCCAGAAAATTCCATTCACTAGTCACTCTTTTTCTGGAAACATGTGTGTTGCAGCGTATGTCAGACACATTATACTAATTTTTGCCATCTTTCTCTTGACATGCCCCTCCGGACATCTCGTCTAAGTGTTTCCTCGGGTGCAAGGTCATCATAATAACCTTGGAAGTAAGACACTAGACATCTAGACTTAGACATAATGAATCGGGGAAAAATAATAAAAGGTGATAAATTGAAAAGGATGCATGTAGAACTAACTAGCTATGCCCGTGCGGCAGCACCCCGCACCTCAGGATACTTTGTGTTGATATTTCATAAGTGGTAAAGTGAAGACTCATGTGTTGTTAATCTTTTTGATTGTTTGATTGAATGATAGACTGGCCATCATTTCTTTGCTCGGGCGTTCAAGAATCGTTTGTGTATAACTGGAATGATCGATTGTATGAGACCATAGCTTTGTTTTTTTTCCTTTAAGTCTGATGTGCTAGTATTTCTTTTCTTTATTATTTTTATTACACACGGGTGGTTGCACATGTAAATGATGGAAAACTTGGATGGACATCTTATAGTTGAGTTAAGCTAGGATAGACGACAAGGCATCCTGAAAAGCAAGTTTTTATCACATAAAAACAATAGATATATTCCAAGCAAGTAACTACATTTCAATACCAAGTGCCAAAATTGTTGATTTGATGATCTTTGATGATTCAGATTAATTTGTATGGCCACTTGCCCGATTAGTGCAAGCGAAGAAGTGGTAAAGAGCTTGTGCAAACTCTTAGAGGAGGTCATGTGATGATCTCATAAAAGTAAAACGACATTTGTCAGAATTACGTTTAAAGTCATATCATTCTTAAATTAAACATCGAATTTTATCAACACATCATAAAACCTAAATAAAACATCTCGTCGGTTAATGTGATATTTTTGTCCATCACATTTTAAGCAATTTTTGTATAAAACAGTGCAATACATAAAATATGAACTTAAAATGCACTTTCAATAGGCAAACAAATGACAGAAATATTTTGGCCAAAATACCTATGGCAGCCCATTAGAGAGCCCAATCCAGTAGTTGAAAACCAGAAATAAATAAATCATTTCTACTGGGCAGAGACAACTTGGCCGGAGCCCGTAAAAGATTTTGGGTATTCCTGCTGTGTGTGTACTTCTGATCCACTTTCTTCTAATTTGCTAATCCGAAACGGAATCAGTACTAAAACGTGAGCAACTTTAATCAAACAGACATAAAGTGAGCATTAATTCTTAACTTGGATTAATTAAAATTGATGAACATAATTTGCAGATCTTTAGCAATTTAGTAAGATCAACATTAACAATGCACAATTACCATGAAACAGTAGCATGCATATTGAGCAAACCAGAGGCTTAAATATCTAACTCTAAATATGATTCGCTAAATATGTGATTGACCTACCAATCAAGAATTAGTGTTCTAGTGCAAGCAAATAGGTGTATGTTACCATTGTTAGTACTCCAAATTGTTGAAAGGTTATATGAAGATTTGCACACTCAAGGACAAGTGTCTTTATTTGGTTCCATTGTCCATGTTGTTGAACTACCGGTACTAACTTTGAGACTTATATGACCCTGTGTTTGGAATGCGATAATTTTTGTGGGGGATATCAGTGAGTCCGTGTGGGTTGCTGGGATTCGGGAGGAGGTCCTTTTTATACACAGATACGGCCGTGGGCGAGTCGTGCACGATACTTGGTAGGGGTTTTCACACACACACACACACAGATAGATAGATAGAGAGAGAGAGAACAGCCATGTAGCAACTAAATTAGTTCTACAGTTCTAGTACTTTTGGGTATATTAACCACCTTCGGTAGGCTTGATAAAGAGCCATGGTATCGATGCAAAATAAAAGCTATGGTAAGTAAGAAGACTACTGGCAAGGGTATAAATGAGCCAACCACGTAAGCAGTAGGCTTTATAAGAGTGGTGTCGACGAAAGGTTGGTGTGTGTTTTAATTAACTCTGATTATTGAAAAGCTGATATTTCGTATAACCACGTGGTCTTCAAAATGCGAGAAGTAAGATCACAAAATATGTCTTAATTCCAAGTTAAGATATCTTTTTAGACGAAAACCAACACTCACATACAATTTTGAAGCATCTGACCCAACAACCTATAAAAGATACACATAGTTAAAGTGCCCCCCTCCTCACGTGATTCTAAGAAAAACAATATCAGACTCAACCATTGGTTGGGGTGGTTCCTCATAGATGAGGTGGTCCTTTCAACAACCACTAACTCTCGTTGGGCCGCCTCATTGTCTTTGCCTTTTCAGAGAATAGTATGATCTTATTGAAGCCATTTGAACTCATTTTCAAATCTTCTGTGGCAATCTTGGAGGGCTTTCTATGGCTTATGGCCTTCCCTTCAATCTCAACAACACGGCAAATTTTTGGTTAGATGTTCACCGGAGCATACCCGGTTGGTATCCAATATCCTCTACCACCACATTGGGGCTTTTACATGCACCTACCACTAGTAGAAAAAGGGTCAAACGTGAAGCACATTAGTGCCGGTTTGTATTTGAGCCGGCACAAATGTATACATTAGTGCCGGTTCCAACGGCTAGCCGGGCCGCTCTCATTAGTACCGGTTCGTGGCTAACCTTTACCACCGGTTCGTGCCACGAACCGGTACTAATGAGAGTGGTGGCAGGATGTTGTCAGTCTGGGCCCCCTCCAGCACCTTTAGTACCGGTTCTTGGCACGAACCGGTACTAAAGGTCGTCCTACATAAACCCTTCGTCCACCCGAGCTCGCTCTGTTCTTCCCCTTTCCCCTCTCCTCTCTGTTCTTCCCCTCTTCCTCTCGAGCTCATCACACATTTTGCCCAAAATTTGTCAAGATTTGAAGGCCCCCATCCATTCAAATGATCACAAAGGTTAGCAACTTTGTCCTTTCATCTCTCATTGCTATATTAGCTCTTGCAATGCTTTATATAGTTATTAATTTGTGAGTTTAGTAATTTGGGAGGAAATATATATATGTGCTAGTATTTGATTTATATGCAATTTGAGGTTAAAATAACACTTAGTTTGCATATGTAGGTGTGGTTTACTTAGTGCCTTCTAAATCTCCGTCGTAACCACCGTCGATCGCCCGCACCGTCCCGTCGCCGGCACCACCTTGTGGTGAGGCTCTTGTTCATGAAATTTTATATAAAAAATTGATGTTTGTGTGATTTGGATATATAGTTACTCGTATAATAATTATCTTACCCGTACGTTGTTTGTTATACATAGTGCCATGGTTTTGATATCCGTCCCCGTCGGCCCTCGTCCTTGTTATGATTCGGATGTGGTATATTCTCTTTTAAAACTATTTGTTGCATTTCGTGTTTATGACAAATTATGCCCATCAAGTTGACATAGATATTTTTATCTAGGAGGTATGTGAACCGGAAATTCCAACCGACCCTATTGTCGAGAGGTTAAATTTAGTTGAAAGAGAAAACGAGTACTTGAAAGAAAAATTGAAAAGAATTGAGGGGGAGAAGATGGAATTGGAGTTGCATGTTGCCGATGTCGTCGATGATCACAAGATCAAGAAGGAGAAAATGCGCTTGAAGATTAGAAAGATTAGAAAATATGCCATCGATAGTGAGGCTTGGTATCATTATGCTGTTGGATCAATTGTTACCTTAGTTGCGATCTTGATCGCATTTGTTGTTGCATTTAAATGCTTTATCTAGAGAGTTATTTGTTTGTTGCATTTAAGTGTTGTATGAATTTGTATTAATTTGGTCTATTCGGTGTTGTGTAATGAAGATGAGCCGGCAATGGATGTACGATGACCGATGCTCTCCCCAGTTCGTTGAGGGCGTGCATACTTTTCTGCTTGTGGCTGAGGCAAACAAGCAGGCGGATGGTTTTATGCCTTGTCCATGTGCTGGCTGTAAGAATGGTCGCAATTACTCTACGTCAAGAACCATTCACGTCCACCTGTTTGAGTCCGGTTTCATGCCCCACTATAATGTTTGGACCAAGCACGGAGAAAGAGGGGTTATGATGGAAGACAATGAAGAAGAAGAGGACGACGACAGCTATCCTGACCATGGGTTCCCTGAATACGATGATACAACAATGGGGGAAGAAGCTGAGCCGGTAATGCGGGAAGAAGCTGAGCCGGCAATGCGGGAAGAAGCTGAAGAAGAGGCATCAGATGAGCCCGTTGATGATCTAGGTCGGGCCATTGCCGATGCAAAGAGAAACTGCACAAGTGATTTGGAGAAGAAGAAGTTGCAGGGCATGTTAGAGGATCACAAAAAATTGTTGTACCCGAATTGCGTAGGTGACAAGAAAAAGCTGGGCACCACACTGGAATTGCTGCAATGGAAGGCAGAGAATGGTGTATCTGACAAGGGATTAGGAAAGTTGCTGGTAATGATAAAGGATATGCTTCCAAAGGACAACGAATTGCCCGAGAGTACGTACGAAGCAAAGAAGGCTGTCTGCCCTCTAGGGTTAGAGGTGCAGAAGATACATGCATGCCCTAATGATTGCATCCTCTACCGCGGTGAGTACGAGGATTTGAACGCTTGCCCGGTATGTGGTGCATTGCGCTATAAGATCAGCCGCGATGAGCATGGTGATGTCGAGGGCAAGCGCCCCAGGAAGAAGATTCCTGCCAAGGTGATGTGCTATTCTCCTATAATACCACGGTTGAAACGTTTGTTCCAAAACAAAGAGCATGCCAAGGCGATGCGATGGCACAGAGAAGACCGTAAGAAAGACGGAAAGTTGAGAGTACCCGCTGACGGGTCGCAGTGGAGAAAAATCGAAAGAAAGTACGGGAAGGAGTTTGCACATGACGCAAGGAGCGTATGGTTTGGTCTAAGCGCAGATGGCATTAATCCTTTTGGGGAGCAGAGCAGCAACCATAGCACCTGTCCCGTGACTCTATTTTGTATAACCTTCCTCCTTGGTTGTGCATGAAGCGGAAGTTCATTATGATGCCAGTGCTCATCCAAGGCCCTAAACAACCCGGCAACGACATTGATGTGTATCTAAGGCCATTAGTTGAAGAACTCTTACAACTATGGAATGGAACAGGTGTACGTGCATGGGATGAGCACAAACAGGAAGAATTTGACCTAAAGGCATTGCTGTTCGTGACCATCAATGATTGGCCTGCTCTCAGTAACCTTTCAGGACAGACAAACAAGGGATACCACGGATGCACGCACTGTTTGGATGATACCGACAGTATATATTTGAATAGTTGTAAGAAGAATGTGTACCTGGGACATCGTCGATTTCTTCCGAGCAGGCATCCTGTAAGAAAGAAAGGCAAGCATTTCAAAGGTGAGGCGGATCACCGGACGAAGCCTCGCCACCGTACTGGTGCTGATGTACATGATATGGTCAAGGATTTGAAGGTGATATTAGGAAAGGGTCCTGGCGGACAATCTGTTCCAAAGGACGCTGACGGACGCGCACCCATGTGGAAGAAGAAATCTATATTTTGGGACCTGGCATATTGGAAAGACCTAGAGGTCTGCTCCGCAATCGATGTGATGCACGTGACGAAGAATCTTTGCGTGACCCTGCTTGGCTTCTTGGGCGTGTATGGGAAGACAAAAGATACACCTGAGGCACGGGAGGACCAACAACGTATGCACGGAGAAGACGACATACATCAGGGTCATGCAAGCTACGCTCTTACCAAGGAAGAGAAGGAAATCTTCTTTGAATGCCTGCTCAGTATTAAGGTACCGTCTGGCTTCTCGTCGAATATAAAGGGAATAATAAACATGACAGAGAAAAAGTTCCAGAACCTAAAGTCTCATGACTGCCACGTGATTATGACGCAACTGCTTCCGGTTGCATTGAGGGGGCTTCTACCGGAAAACGTTCGATTAGCCATTGTGAAGCTATGTGCATTTCTCAATGCAATCTCTCAGAAGGTAATCGATCCAGAAATCATACCAAGGTTACAGAATGATTTGGTGCAATGTCTTGTCAGTTGCGAGTTGGTGTTCCCACCATCCTTCTTCAACATCATGACACACGTCCTAGTTCACCTGTGCCAAGAGATTAACGTTTTGGGTCCTGTATTTCTACACAATATGTTCCCGTTTGAGAGGTTCATGGGAGTCTTAAAGAAATATGTTCATAACCGTGCTAGGCCAGAAGGAAGCATCTCCAAGGGCCATCAAAATGAGGAGGTCATTGAGTTTTGTATTGACTTTATTCCTGACCTTAAGCCGGTTGGTGTTCCTGAATCGCGGCATAAGGGCAGACTGGATGGAAAAGGCACGCTAGGAGGGGAACAAATAGTATGTATGGACGGACATTCTCTCAGTGAAGCACACTACACAGTTCTACAGAATTCCGCCTTGGTGGCTCCGTATATGGATGAACACATGAATTTGCTACGCTCCAAACACCCGGAGCGGTCTGATGACTGGATTACACGTGAACAAACCAGGAGTTTCGCCTGCTGGTTGCAGACACATACCATGCATGACACCTCTATTGAAGATGACCTGTACTTGCTGTCCCAGTTACCATCTTCGAATATAATGACTTTCAAAGGGTACGAGATAAATGGTAATACATTTTACACGATCGCCCAAGATAAGAAGAGCACCAACCAAAACACTGGTGTCCGCTTTGATGCAGAAACCAAGACGAGAAAGGAAACATATTATGGTTATATACAGGACATATGGAAACTTGACTATCGACGTGGTTTAAAGGTCCCTTTGTTTCGGTGCAAATGGGTCAATATGACACGAGGCGGGGTAACGGAAGACCCGCAGTACGGAATGACAACAGTGGATCTCAACAATCTTGCGTATGCAAACGAACCATTCGTCCTAGCCAATGATGTGGCACAGGTTTTCTATGTGAAGGACATATCTACCAAGCCAAGAAAAAGAAAAGATAAGGAAGCGAATGCATCGTACGATGAGCCAAAGCGGCACATAGTTCTTTCTGGGAAGAGAAACATCGTGGGAGTGGATGACAAGACAGACAAGTCAGAAGATTATGAAAAGTTTGATGAAATTGCTCCATTCACAGTGAATATTGACCCGAGCATCCCGCTAAATGATGAAGATTTTCCATGGTTACGGCGCAAAGGGACACACGCGAAGAAAAAGTTTCACACCCAAAGATCTGGGATGTGATCGGCTTCACTAGCTATCATCACTTTCTTCTGTGTTTCGCACCGAGAGGGGAATCTCTGTAATAGTTAGGGTAGCTATGTGTTTTGGCATTTGAAACGCGAAGAAATTTTATGTGCAAACAAATTCTTTCATGCCTTTACTGATTTTTAAAGTTAAGTTATTCACAAACTAGTGATTCACACTAATTTCAAATAATTCAAAATTTAAACTATTCAAATTTGAAAACTACGGGCACTAACAGAAAGTTTGTAATTTTTTGTACCTAAAACAAAAATGTTCACAAAGAAACTCTAAATACACAAAAAAAACAACACAAAAATAAGTAAAGCAAAAAAAATAAAAAAAAGCCCTAACAGAAAGTTTGTAATTTTTTGTACCTAAAACAAAAATGTTCACAAAGAAACTCTAAATACACAAAAAAAACAACACAAAAATAAAAAAGCAAAAAATAAAATAAAAATAAGCCCGCCTACTAGGCCAGAGCGGCCTGCATACGACTAGAAACCCAACCTGTAGTTGGGCCAGGATGCAGGCCCGCAAAGGCCAAGTGGGCCCACAGGGCTGCAAAGAACACGTAGGCCCAGTAAGCCTGCTTTGGAGAGGAGCTCGAGAGAGTGACCGCACAGGGGTTTATAAACTAGTGCGGTCGCCCCTCGGCTAGCGAGGTGGGACTAAACTTGCCGCACCGCACCTGCGCCAGCGCACCCCCTTTAGTACTAAAGGGGGGGCCTTTAGTACCGGTTTGTTCCACCACCCGGTACTAAAGGGGGTCGCTTCCCGCCGCTTGGCCTGGCCAAAACAGGCCTTTAGTACCGGTTGGTGGCTCCAACCGGTACTAAAGGTGCCTTCTATATATACAACAGCTACGAAAATTTTAGTTTCCCTCTCTGTTCGTTCCTCTGTTTCCATCTCCGTCGCCGCCGCCCTCGATCGTCTCCGTCGCCGCTCGTCTCCGTCGCCGCCCCCGTCCCCGTCGCCGCCCTCGTCTCCGTCGCCGCCCCGGGCCCGTCACCGTCAGGCCGTCCCCGTCCCCGTCGCGCCGTCCTCGCCGTCGCCTCGCTGTCGCCTCGCCGTCCCCGTCGCCTCGCCGTCGCCTCGCCGTCGCCGTTGCCCGCTGTGAGCCCTCCCCGAGCCCGTACACACACACACAAGCATGTTTAATTAATTTAGATAATTAGTCTTTAATTAGTTTAGATTATTTAGATTATTATTTTGTATGTTTAATTAGTTTAGATAATTAGTGTTTAATTAGTACACACACACATGTATTTTGTATTTTTAATTAGTTTAGATTATTTAGATTATTATTTTTTCACTATTATATATGTATGAATGCATGTTAATTAGATGGATATAATTAGTGTTTAATCAGTTAGAAATTAGTGTTATATAGAAATGTTAGAAATTAGTGTTATATAGAAATGTTAGAAATGTTAGAAATTTTAGTGTTATTTAGATTAGCATAATTAGTGTTATATAGAAATGTTAGAAATTTTAGTTATCAAAATCCAATCATTAAAAAATTGTTACTTTTTGCGGGCATATAGCTAGTATTTGTTCTCGACGATGCCCGGCCCGCATCCTCGCCGTCGACCCGTCCGCGACGACGTCCAGCCGACCCATGTCCGGGACTGGGCTCCGCCGGGCTGGCACTGGGAGGTGCTGCCTGGAGGGGTGCGCCGCTTGATGAGGAACCCGGCCCCGGGTCCCGTCGTCGACCCTGATCTCGTTTGGTGGCGTTCGCGTGAGCCAGTTTCGGTGCGGAGGGACCCGGCCCCGCCGGAGGTGGTACGTCGCCGTGTCAGGGAGGAGGACGAGCACGTCCATCGCTATATGGTTGCGTTTGAGGGCGGCAGGTTCTCCAATACCTGGCAGTATCTTCGGGGATCTCACTTCAGCTATGATCCTGTGAGGGTTCCTTCTCTTTGGGTGTCCACCGCCCGTGCCGCAGGAACCGCGAGTGTCCTAGATTCTTCTGTAGTAGTCGATCTTTAATTAGCTAGCCAGTGATGTACTATTCAATATTATATATTATTCGAGACGATGTATTCGAGATTATATCTATTATTCTAGACGAAGTATTCGAGATTATATCTATTATTCGAGACGATGTAATTTGAATACTAAATTGTTTTATATTTCTTTTGAATTAGTTAAATAAAAGCTATGGCAGACAATACCGACAGAGAGGGAGAACAGACCATGTTCGATATGATACGCGGGCCAAATGATGATCAGAATGAAGAAGATTATGACGGCTCCGAATTTCTAAACAACACCGGAGAGGGTGATATGATATTCGATCGCGACGACCGAATTGATGAAGTCTTGAACTACGATTATGACGATGATGAAGAACATGTTGATCCTGAAACAACAAAGACCGGCGAGGTATATATATTTATATAAGCAGGTATCTGGTGATCATCACATGTTTTAAATGACTTGAAGATATATTAACGAATCGATCTTTGTTCTTTCAGCCATCCGGATCGAGCAAATCTTCAGGCAAAAGGACGAAACGAGGCCCGAACAAAAAGTTGAAGGAGGGCGTAAAGTACAATATCGAGGCAGTCAGACCTAATGGCGAACCATTAGCGCCTAAGAAGATTGCGGACAAGTTCATTCGTCAATGCGGAGTTCTTGTGAAGGACCAACTCCCGATCTCCCTTCAAGAATGGAGAGAGCCAGCAAAAGACAAAAGACAAAAAGGCAAAGAGGACGCTGCTCCACGTTCAGATGTTACTTTTGTCAACAAGAATCAAAAAGATCTGCTTTGGGATACTCTCATGGAACATTTCGCCCTACCAGATCATTTCACAAAAGCAGATGTGCAGAAAGTCAAGGATGCTGCTCTTAGGAAGATGGCGGTTGCATTCAAGAACCACAAGAATCGTGAATGGGACAAGTACGTCAAGGGAGGAAGGAAGACTCCAGTATTCGAGGGAACACTAGAGAACCAACATGCTCATTGGGACGATTTCTTGAAATTCAAGGATTCGGAATTAGCTAAGGAACGGTCAAGAATAAACAAGAAGAATGCCGAAAAAAAGGATAAGTTCCATAAGCTGGGGCCAGGTGGCTATGCGGTGGCAATGCCTAAGTGGGATAAGTCTGAAAAAGAGATGGAGGATGCAGGTGCCACTCCGGTTACTAAGAGCTGGCCCCCCAGGGTCAGGACTTGGTTCTATGCGCATGGGGGGGAGTTGGACCCGAAGACATGCAATGTTTCGACGAGGGCAAGTCTGAAGGGAGCCGACGATGCGATACTTGTTGCAATAGAAGAGGCACGATCGGGGGTGTTCCAGCCCAACAAAGAGAACGACGAGCTTACGCGTGCCCTGGGAAATCCTGAACACCCGGGAAGAACACGAGGCAAGGGCACTATTCCGTGGTATGAGGGGTTCTCAGACTGGAACACCGACTACAGAACCCGTGCGAGAAAGAAGATTGCGGAGGAGAAGAAGAGGAAGATGGAGGAGGAGCAGAGGAAGCGGGACTATGAACGTCTTCAAGGCCTAGAAGCAAGTCAAGCGGAATTGGTAGTCAAATTCCAGCGGCAGCAGGAGCAGATCGACTCACTTACCCAGCAAAGGGGGTCTCAGCAGCTGCAGCAGCTAGCGAATGATCCAGCATTGGATAGCATCGCCCCATCCATACCGAGAAGCAGCGTGGGTTCCGCCCCGGACCATGCAATGCTGGGTAGATACCCCGTGGATGACATCACGGAGAACACTAGCTGCGAGCTACACGTCAAATGAAGAACATATCCATGAAGGTGGCGGACGCCATTGCTTTTACAAATCCCCCCGAGGCAACCTTCCATTGCAACCCGATTCCAGTGGGCTATGCTCGTGTCTTGGTTGATGAGGTGGTGGACCCATATTCGGAGCTAGAGCTTGACTATCCTGGAGGTGACGATGAGCGCTTTCTCGGAGACGCCAAACATCGTATCATCCTATGGAAAAAGGATTGCATCATCATTCGAAGGCCACCGACACCGCGTCAGCCGACTCCTCGTCGAAGTCCGCCACCGAGTCAGCAGTCTCCCGCTCCTTCAAGTCCACCAAGTCCGGCAAAGTGTCAGGCCACTCCTCCTCCAAGTCCGGCAAAGTGTCAGGCCACTCCTCCTCCTCCAAGTCCGCCACAGCGTCAGACATCCACTCCTCCTCCAAGTCCGACACAACCTCAGGCCACTCCTCCTCCAAGTCCGGCACAGCTTCAGGCGGCCACTCCTCCTCGTCCAACTCAGCCCCGTCAGCCGTCTCCGCCGCCTCAGCAATCACAGAAGAGACACCCCGCAGCTATGGTGCATAGCGGTACGAGTCGAGGTAGTACAGGAAGTACAGGCGGAGGCAAGCGATATAAATATGGTCCAAGCCTCACGCCTCTTCCGCAGAGGGCTTATGACAGGTCCGAGGAGGAAATCGCAGCCATATCGAAGTCCGAGGTGGAAGCCCATTTTGCACCGAAACTGCCACCGCCGCCAAGGGAGAAAGTGCCTGAGGAAACGATTGACCACTTCATTCGTATGGCTCAACCACCAGCTCCCAAGCCTGTTGACACAGACTATGAGCGCCACATCAGGAAGTTAAATCGAGCACGTCTACGTAAGGAGGCGAGCTCGGGATCGAGCAAACAAGAAGCAGGTGTCAAAAAATGCGGGAAAACTATTCCCCAGCTGGGAGAACAGGCGGCGCAATCGATCCCCTCGCTTGTTGTGCCAACAACACGTGACAGTACACGCGCCCAATATTATTGTGGGCAAACAGTTTACGTTCCTGAGGTGGGCAATGTGGTAATAACGGAGGAGCATATAATGCAGGCTGAAGTTCTCAAAATCACTGTTGGACAACTCCTCGAGATCGAGCCCATGCCTGTGCTTAGAGAGGATGAAATAAAACGGAAATATGTCCGGGGCCAACCTTTGGTCGAGCCAAACAAGGTCAAGAACCTCCCAACGAGAATGTATGAATTGCACGAATGGTACATGAACATTACCAAGATTTCCGATCGATTGTCCCTCATGGTGAATGTCAAGAAGGAGCATTACTACCATGAGAAAGCTGTGTCCGTTGAGTATTCTGAACTGTTTCAGTTATACAATCAAGACGCATTCGACAAATCTATCGTCAGTTGCTATTGTCTGTAAGTGATTTCTTTCTGTAATTTAAGTCTCAAGCTAGCTGTAGTGATCCTTTTGATCAATCATTACCTGTAATTATCCTCACTATATTCTTTTCTGTGGTATTATATGCAGGATGAAGATGTATGAAATGAGAAAAGGTGGATGCTATGGCATTGGGTTCATTGACCCAAAACCATTAATGAATACACATGGAAAATAGATGCACGTCATGCAAAGGCCGTAGAGGACAGCATGCTAGAGTTCTTGAAGCGCCTCAAATACAATGAAGATATACTACTTCCTTACAACTTCCAGTGAGTCACACTGTCTTGTACGACAAATTCTCTGTTTTTGCCTACTAGCTAGCTACATGTTTTTGCTTACATATGCCCGCTTAATTAAGACATGCAAACGTGTGTGCATGCAGATTTCACTGGGTCTTGTGTATCATTAAAGTTGACGCCGGAACAGTTGAAATACTGGACTCACTACTCAAAGAAAAAACCGACTATAACATCTTGTTTGGGATAGTCAACCGGTAATTTCAATCATTATTAACTATATATCTTGGCCTATTTAGTTCGTCATTTCATGATATGAACTATTTAATAACCCCTTTATTCATTTTCTTTGTCGGCGGGCAGGGCTTGGGCAAGGTTCATCAGCATCACGGAAGGCGAATGGAAACAAAAGCTTCAATGGGGAAGACCCAAGGTAAGTAATTAAGTAGTACTAGCTAGCTAGCTAGCTGCCATCTCTTTAATTATCATGCTTGATTAATTATTATCTGATCAAATTCCATTCTCGTAAAGGCCCTGAAGCAGGCGCAGGGGACTGATCTGTGTGCATTCTGCGTTTGCGAGAACATTCGCATGATGGCGTCCGAAAGGAGCAGATCTCAAAGACAGGAATGGGTACGCTTGTCAAAACACTATTCACAATTTTTACACCATTATCGATATCTAGTCACACACCTAATACACATGCATATTGATCTCCTTCTTAACAGTTCAGAGAGGTGCGGGCGAAGCTCCTAGAAACGGAGCGCGTAGAAGCACTTCAAGAGGAAATAGCGGGATTTTTGCTCGACCAGGTCATAAATCCGAAGGGAGAATACTATTACCCACTACCGCCCTCATGAAAACCACTTCCAATTGTCATCGTGCTCTGAAGGCACCAATTAGGCTAATGCCACTGGCTCCGAAGGCAACATGCATATGTAGGAGAAATTGTATATAGCTATACACGTGTGTATGTGTGAATTAATTAATATGATGGTTTGTGAGACATTGATGATATATATATGCATGATTGGTTCTAGAAATTCTATATATATATATATATATATATATATGCATAACGTGTACAATGTGTAGTATCGTAAAATACTAGTAAACGAAAAAGAATTAAAATGGAAACACAAAATTAAATGAAAAAGAAATCATAAAACTAAAAACCCCCCAAACCTTATAGTACCGGTTGGTCTTACCAACTGGTACTAAAGGGCTCCAGGCCCCTGGAGCTGGCTCGTGCCACGTGGTTTCGCTTTAGCACCGGTTCGTGCTGAACCGGTACTAAAGGGGGAGGGGCCTTTAGTGCCCACACTTTAGTGCCGGTTATGGAACCGGCACTAAAGGACCTTACGTACCGGTGCTATTGCCCGGTTCTGCACTAGTGTACATTGCCTTCCCCTTGACATTCATAGGCATTGTGTGGATCAGTTCCAAGTTGTCTTGGACAACACTACAAACATGCCAACCGTAGTGTAGGCCGAAAACACATTCAGCATGCTCGAAAGCAAGAGACATCCACTTGCACCTAACGTAGACCATTTCCAGTGGATTCAACAATGAGCTTTTGGAAGTTCTCAAATACTTCTCTTGTGTATAATACTAAAGCATGCTTGTCAATGTTGTAACTGCAAAAAAACCATTTCAAACAATACCCAACCATTATACATACGCTGCAAGCCCATGCTGCAACTAAAATTGTATGTGCAAGACAGTTTTTTATTGATCAAAGTCAGCACCTTTCTGAATGGTTGAATGGACTCACCGGTGTCATAGCGGAGACCTTGTTGTCTCACAAGTGAAACCCGGGTTATCCTCACGATCAAGCATAAACTCCTGGCTCAACTCAAACTACTGCAAAAATTTCCAAATCAAGTTGCCAGGGTGATTCAATGCATTGAAATATGAATTCAGCCCTTCGGACCGACTAGTTGTGCTTGTGAATGGGAAGAACTACTGCCGTAAGTACACCATAGCCCATGTCTTTCTGGTAGCCCACATGTTCTTTAGGTTGCCTCAAATTTTTTGATGTTGTCCGACTAATACTACTAGTAACAAGGACTGGCCTACCCTACTCCCAGACAAGACCTTGGGTCCCCTCCTGCTCTATGTATTGGCAAATTTTCCACCCTATCATGTACATTCACTAGTGCAGAACCGGGCAATAGCACTGGTTCGTAAGGCCCTTTAGTGCCGGTACCATAACCGGCACTAAAGTGTGGGCACTAAAGGCTCCCCCCCTTTAGTACCGGTTCAGCACGAACCGGTGCTAAAGGGAAACCACGTGGCACGAGCCAGCTCCAGGGGCCTGGAGCCCTTTAGTACCGGTTGGTAAGACCAACCAGTACTATAAGGTTTGGGTTTTTTTAGTTTTATGATTTCTTTTTCATTTAATTTTGTGTTTCCATTTTAATTCTTTTTCGTTTGCTGGTATTTTACGATACTACACATTGTACACGTTATGCATATATATATATATATATATATATATATATATATATATATATATATATATATATATATATATATAAATAGAATTTCTAGAACCAATCATGCATATATATATCATCAATGTCTCACAAACCATCATATTAATTAATTCACACATACACACATGTATAGCTATATACAATTTCTCCTACATATGCATGTTGCCTTCGGAGCCAGTGGTATTAGCCTAATTGGTGCCTTCGGAGCACGATGACAATTGGAAGTGGTTTTCATGAGGGCGGTAGCGGGTAATAGTATTCTCCCTTCGGATTTATGACCTGGTCGAGCAAAAATCCCGCTATTTCCTCTTGAAGTGCTTCTACGCGCTCCGTTTCTAGGAGCTTCGCCCGCACCTCTCTGAACTGTTAAGAAGGAGATCAATATGCATGTGTATTAGGTGTGTGACTAGATATCGATAATGGTGTAAAAATTGTGAATAGTGTTTTGACAAGCGTACCCATTCCTGTCTTTGAGATCTGCTCCTTTTGGACGCCATCATGCGAATGTTCTCGTAAACGCAGAATGCACACAGATCAGTCCCCTGCGCCTGCTTCAGGTCCTTTACGAGAATGGAATTTGATCAGATAATAATTAATCAAGCATGATAATTAAAGAGATGGCAGCTAGCTAACTAGCTAGTACTACTTAATTACTTACCTTGGGTCTTCCCCATTGAAGCTTTTGTTTCCATTCGCCTTCCGTGACGCTGATGAACCTTGCCCAAGCCCTGCCCGCTGACAAAGAAAATGAATAAAGGGGTTATTAAATAGTTCATATCATGAAATGACGAACTAAATAGGCCAAGATATATAGTTAATAATGATTGAAATTACCTGTTGACTATCCCAAACAAGATGTTATAGTCAGTTTTTTCTTTCAGCAGTGAGTCTAGTATTTCAACTGTTCCGGCGTCAACTTTAATGATACACAAGACCCAATGAAATCTGCATGCACACACGTTTGCATGTCTTAATTAAGCGGGCATATGTAAGCAAAAACATGTAGCTAGCTAGTAGGCAAAAACAGAGAATTTGTCGTACAAGACAGTGTGACTCACTGGAAGTTGTAAGGAAGTAGTATATCTTCATTGTATTTGAGGCGCTTCAAGAACTCTAGCATGCTGTCCTCTACGGCCTTTGCATGACGTGCATCTATTTTCCATGTGTATTCATTAACGGTTTTGGGTCAATGAACCCAATGCCATAGCGTCCACCTTTTCTCATTTTATACATCTTCATCCTGCATATAATACCACAGAAAAGAATATAGTAAGGATAATTACAGGTAATGATTGATCAAAAGGATCACTACAGCTAGCTTGAGACTTAAATTACAGAAAGAAATTACTTAAAGACAATAGCAACTGACGATAGATTTGTCGAGTGCGTCTTGATTGTATAACTGAAACAGTTCAGAATACTCAACGGACACAGCTTTCTCATGGTAGTAATGCTCCTTCTTGACATTCACCATGAGGGACAATCGATCGGAAATCTTGGTAATGTTCATGTACCATTCATGCAATTCATACATTCTCGTTGGGAGCTTCTTGACCTTGTCTGCCTCGACCAAAGGTTGGCCCCGGACATATTTCTGTTTTATTTCGTCCTCTCTAAGCACAAGCATGGGCTCGATCTCGAGGAGTTGTCCAACAGTGATTTTGAGAACTTCAGCCTGCATTATATGCTCCTCCGTTATTACCACATTGCCCACCACAGGAACGTAAACTGTTTGCCCACAATAATATTGGGCGCGCGTACTGTCACGTGTTGTTGGCACAACAAGCGAGGGGATCGATTGCGCCGCCTGTTCTCCCAGCTGGGGAATGGTTTTCCCGCATTTTTTGACAGCTTCTTCTTGTTTGCTCGATCCCGACCTCGCCTCCTTACGTAGACGTGCTCGATTTAACTTCCTGATGTGGCGCTCATAGTCTGTGTCAACAGGCTTGGGAGCTGGTGGTTGAGCCATACGAATGAAGTGGTCAATCGTTTCCTCAGGCACTTTCTCCCTTGGCGGCAGTGACGGTTTTGGTGCAAAATGGGCTTCCACCTCGGACTTCGATATGGCTGTGATTTCCTCCTCGGACCTGTCATAAGCCCTCTGCGGAAGAGGCGTGAGGCTTGGACCATATTTATATCGCTTGCCTCCGCCTGTACTTCCTGTACTACCTCGACTCATACCGCTACGCACCATAGCTGCGGGGTGTCTCTTCTGTGATTGCTGAGGCGGCGGAGACGGCTGACGGGGCTGAGTTGGACGAGGAGGAGTGGCCGCCTGAAGCTGTGCCGGACTTGAAGGAGAAGTGGCCTGAGGTTGTGCCGAACTTGGAGGAGGAGTGGATGTCTGACACTGTGGCGGACTTGGAGGAGGAGGAGTGGCCTGACACTTTGCCGGACTTGGAGGAGGAGTGGCCTGACACTTTGCCGGACTTGGTGGACTTGCAGGAGCGGGAGACTGCTGACTCGGTGGCGGACTTCGACGAGGAGTCGGCTGATGCGGTGTCGGTGGCCTTCGAATGATGATGCAATCCTTTTTCCAAAGGATGATACGATGTTTGGCGTCTCCGAGAAAGCGCTCGTCGTCACCTCCAGGATAGTCAAGCTCTAGCTCCGAATATGGGTCCACCACCTCATCAACCAAGACACGAGCATAGCCCACTGGAATCGGGTTGCAATGGAAGGTTGCCTCGGGGGGATTTGTAAAAGCAACGGCGTCCGCCACCTTCATGGATATGTTCTTCATTTTGACATGTAGCTCGCAGCTAGTGTTCTCCGTGATGTCATCCACGGGGTATCTACCCAGCATTGCGTCGTCCGGGGTGGAACCCACGCTGCTTCTCGGCATGGATGGGGCGATGCTATCCAATGCTGGATCATTCGCTAGCTGCTGCAGCTGCTGAGACCCCCTTTGCTGGGTAAGTGAGTCGATCTGCTCCTGCTGCCGCTGGAATTTGACTACCAATTCTGCTTGACTTGCTTCTAGGCCTTGAAGGCGTTCATAATCCCGCTTCCTCTGCTCCTCCTCCATCTTCCTCTTCTTCTCCTCCGCAATCTTCTTTCTCGCACGGGTTCTGTAGTCGGTGTTCCAGTCTGAGAACCCCTCATACCACGGAATAGCGCCCTTGCCTCGTGTTCTTCCCGGGTGTTCAGGATTTCCCAGGGCACGCGTAAGCTCGTCGTTCTTTCTGTTGGGCTGGAACACCCCCGATCGTGCCTCTTCTATTGCAACAAGTATCGCATCGTCGGCTCCCTTCAGACTTGCCCTCGTCGAAACATTGCCTGTCTTCGGGTCCAACTCCCCCCCATGCGCATAGAACCAAGTCCTGACCCTGGAGGGCCAGCTCTTAGTAACCGGAGTGGCACCTGCATCCTCCATCTCTTTCTCAGACTTATCCCACTTAGGCATTGCCACCGCATAGCCACCTGGCCCCAGCTTATGGAACTTATCCTTTTTTTCGGCATTCTTCTTGTTTATTCTCGACCGTTCCTTAGCTAATTCCGAATCCTTGAATTTCACGAAATCGTCCAAATGAGCGCGTTGGTTCTCTAGTGTTCCCTCGAATACTGGAGTCTTCCTTCCTCCCTTGATGTACTTGTCCCATTCACGATTCTTGTGGTTCTTGAATGCAACCACCATCTTCCTAAGAGCAGCGTCCTTGACTTTCTGCACATCTGCTTTTGTGAAATGATCTGGTAGGGTGAAATGTTCCATGAGAGTATCCAAAAGCAGATCTTTTTGATTCTTGTCAACAAAAGTAACATCTGAACGTGGAGCAGCGTCCTCTTTGCCTTTTTGTCTTTTGTCTTTTGCTGGCTCTCTCCATTCTTGAAGGGAGATCGGGAGTTGGTCCTTCACAAGAACTCCGCACTGACGAATGAACTTGTCCGCAATCTTCTTAGGCGCTAATGGTTCGCCATTAGGTCTGACTGCCTCGATATTGTACTTTACGCCCTCCTTCAACTTTTTGTTCGGGCCTCGTTTCGTCCTTTTGCCTGAAGATTTGCTCGATCCGGATGGCTGAAAGAACAAAGATCGATTCGTTAATATATCTTCAAGTCATTTAAAACATGTGATGATCACCAGATACCTGCTTATATAAATATATATACCTCACCGGTCTTTGTTGTTTCAGGATCAACATGTTCTTCGTCATCGTCATATTCGTAGTTCATGACTTCATCAATTCGGTCGTCGCGATCGAATATCATATCACCCTCTCCGGTGTTGTTTAGAAATTCGGAGCCATCATAATCTTCTTCATTCTGATCATCATTTGGCCCGCGTATCATATCGAACATGGTTTGTTCTCCCTCTCTGTCGGTATTGTCTGCCATAGCTTTTATTTAACTAATTCAAAAGAAATATAAAACGATTTAGTATTCAAATTACATCGTCTCGAATAATAGATATAATCTCGAATACTTCGTCTAGAATAATACATATAATCTCGAATACATCGTCTCAATAATATATAATATTGAATAGTACATCACTGGCTAGCTAATTAAAGATCGAATACTACAGAAGAATCTAGGATACTCGCGGTTCCTGCGGCGCGGGCGGTGGACACCCAAAGAGAAGGAACCCTCACAGGATCATAGCTGAAGTGAGATCCCCGAAGATACTGCCAGGTATTGGAGAACCTGCCGCCCTCTAACACAACCATGTAGCGATGGACGTGCTCGTCCTCCTCCCTGACACGACGACATACCACCTCCGGCGGGGCCGGGTACCTCCGCATCGAAACTGGCCCACGCGAACGTCACCAAACGAGATCAGGGTCGACGACGGGACCCGGGGCCGGGTTCCTCATCAAGCGGCGCGCCCCTCCAGGCAGCACCTCCCAGTGCCAGCCCGGCGGAGCCCAGTCCCGGACATGGGTCGGCTGGACGTCGTCGCGGACGGGTCGACGGCGAGGATGCGGGCCGGGCATCGTCGAGAACAAATACTAGCTATATGCCCGCAAAAAGTAACAATTTTTTAATGATTGGATTTTGATAACTAAAATTTCTGACATTTCTATATAACACTAATTATGCTAATCTAAATAATCTAAATAAGACTAAAATTCCTAACATTTCTAACATTTCTATATAACACTAATTTCTAACATTTCTATATAACACTAATTTCTAACTGATTAAACACTAATTATATCCATCTAATTAACATGCATTCATACATATATAATAGTGAAAAAATAATAATCTAAATAATCTAAACTAATTAAAAATACAAAATACGTGTGTGTGTACTAATTAAACACTAATTATCTAAACTAATTAAACATACAAAATAATAATCTAAATAGTCTAAACTAATTAAAGACTAATTATCTAAATTAATTAAACATGCTTGTGTGTGTGTGTACGGGCTCGGGGAGGGCTCACAGCGGGCGACGGCGATGGCGAGGCGACGGCGAGGCGAGGCGACGGCGAGGCGACGGGGACGGCGAGGCGACGGCGAGGTGACGGCGAGGACGGGGCGACGGGGACGGGGACGGCGCGACGGGGACGGGCCCGGGGCGGCGACGGAGACGAGGGCGGCGACGGGGCGGGGGCGGCGACGGAGACGAGCGGCGACGGAGACGATCGAGGGCGGCGGCGACGGCGACGGAGACAGAAACAGAGGAACGAACAGAGAGGGAAAGTGAAATTTTCGTAGCTGTTGTACATATAGAAGGCACCTTTAGTACCGGTTGGAGCCACCAACCGGTACTAAAGGCCTATTTTGGCCAGGCCAAGCGGCGGGAAACGACCCCCTTTAGTACCGGGTGGTGGCACAAACCGGTACTAAAGGCCCCCCCCCTTTAGTACCGGTTTGTGCCACGACCCGGTACTAAAGGGGGTGCGCTGGCGCAGGTGCGGCGCGGCAAGTTTAGTCCCACCTCGCTAGCCGAGGGGCGACTGCACTGGTTTATAAACCCCCGTGCGGTCACTCTCTCGAGCTCCTCTCGAAAGCAGGCTTACTGGGCCTACGTGTTCTTTGCAGCCCTGTGGGCCCACTTGGCCTTTGCGGGCCTGCATCCTGGCCCAACTACAGGTTGGGTTTCTAGTCGTATGCAGGCCGCTCTGGCCTAGTAGGCGGGCTTATTTTTATTTTATTTTTTGCTTTATTTATTTTTGTGTTTTTTTTGTGTATTTAGAGTTTCTTTGTGAACATTTTTGTTTTAGGTACAAAAAATTACAAACTTTTTGTTAGGGCTTTTTTTTATTATTTTTTTGCTTTATTTATTTTTGTGTTGTTTTTTTTGTGTATTTAGAGTTTCTTTGTGAACATTTTTGTTTTAGGTACAAAAAATTACAAACTTTCTGTTAGTGGCCGTAGTTTTCAAATTTGAATAGTTTAAATTTTGAATTATTTGAAATTAGTGTGAATCACTAGTTTGTGAATAACTTAACTTTAAAAATCAGTAAAAGCATGAAAGAATTTGTTTGCATATAAAATTTCTTTGCGTTTCAAATGCCAAAACACGTAACTACCCTAACTATTACAGAGATTTCCCTCTCGGTGCGAAATACAGAAGAAAGTGATGATAGCTAGTGAAGCCGATCACATCCCAGATCTTTGGGTGTGAAACTTTTTATTCGCGTGTGTCCCTTTGCGCCGTAACTATGGAAAATCTTCATCATTTAACGGGATGCTCGGGTCAATATTCACTGTGAATGGAGCAATTTCATCAAACTTTACATAATCTTCTGACTTGTTTGTCTTGTCATCCACTCCCACGATGTTTCTCTTCCCAGAAAGAACTATGTGCCGCTTTGGCTCATCGTACGATGCATTTGCTTCCTTATCTTTTCTTTTTCTTGGCTTGGTAGACATGTCCTTCACATAGAAAACCTGTGCCACATCATTGGCTAGGACGAATGGTTCGTCTGCATACGCAAGATTGTTGAGATCCACTGTTGTCATTCCGTACTGCGGGTCTTTCGTTACCCCGCCTCGTGTCATATTGACCCATTTGCACCGAAACAAAGGGACCTTTAAACCACGTCGATAGTCAAGTTCCCATATGTCCTGTATATAACCATAACATGTTTCCTTTCCCGTCTTGGTTTCTGCATCAAAGCGGACACCACTGTTTTCGTTGGTGCACTCCTTATCTTGGGCGATCGTGTAAAATGTATTACCATTTATCTCGTATCCTTTGAAAGTCATTATATTCGAAGATGGTAACTGGGACAGCAAGTACATGTCATCTTCAATAGAGGTGTCATGCATGGTACGTGTCTGCAACCAGCAGGCGAAACTCCTGGTTTGTTCACGTGTAATCCAGTCATCAGACCGCTCCGGGTGTTTGGAGCGTAGCAAATTCTTGTGTTCATCCATATACGGAGCCACCAAGGCGGAATTCTGTAGAACTGTGTAGTGTGCTTCAGTGAGAGAATGTTCGTCCATACATATTATTTTTTCCCCTCCTAGCGTGTCTTTTCCATCTAGTCTGCCCTTATGCCGCGATTCAGAAACAACAATCGGCTTAAGGTCAGGAATAAAGTCAATACAAAACTCAATGACCTCCTCATTTTGATGGCCCTTGGAGATGCTTCCTTCTGGCCTAGCACGGTTATGAACATATTTCTTTAAGACTCCCATGAACCTCTCAAAGGGGAACATATTGTGTAGAAATACAGGACCCAAAACGTTAATCTCTTGGCACAGGTGAACTAGGACGTGTGTCATGATGTTGAAGAAGGATGGTGGGAACACCAACTCGAAACTGACAAAACATTGCACCAAATCATTCTGTAACCTTGGTATGATTTCTGGATCGATTATCTTCTGAGAGATTGCATTGAGAAATGCACATAGCTTCACAATGGCTAATCGAACGTTTTCCGGTAGAAGCCCCCTCAATACAACCGGAAGCAGTTGCATCATAATCACGTGGCAGTCATGAGACTTTAGGTTCTGGAACTTTTTCTCTGCCATGTTTATTATTCCCTTTATATTCGACGAGAAGCCAGACGGTACCTTAATACTGAGCAGGCATTCAAAGAAGATTTCCTTCTCTTCTTTGGTAAGAGCATAGCTTGCATGACCCTGATGTATGCCGTCTTCTCCGTGCATACGTTGTTGGTCCTTCCGTGCCTCAGGTGTATCTTTTGTCTTCCCATACACGCCCAAGAAGCCAAGCAGGGTCACGCAAAGATTCTTCATCACGTGCATCACGTCGATTGCGGAGCGGACCTCTAGGTCTTTCCAATATGCCAGGTCCCAAAATATAGATTTCTTCTTCCACATGGGTGCGCGTCCGTCAGCGTCCTTTGGAACAGATTGTCCGCCACGACCCTTTCCAAATATCACCTTCAAATCCTTGACCATATCATGTACATCAGCACCAGTACAGTGGCGAGGCTTCGTCCGGTGATCCACCTCACCTTTGAAATGCGTGCCTTTCTTTCTTACGGGATGCCTGCTCAGAAGAAATCGACAATGTCCCAGGTACACATTCTTCTTACAACTATTCAAATATATACTGTCGGTATCATCCAAACAATGCGTGCATCCGTGGTATCCCTTGTTTGTCTGTCCTGAAAGGTTACTGAGAGCAGGCCAATCATTGATGGTCACGAACAGCAATGCCTTTAGGTCAAATTCTTCCTGTTTGTGCTCATCCCATGCACGTACACCTGTCCATTCCACAGTTGTAAGAGTTCTTCAACTAATGGCCTTAGATATACATCAATGTCGTTGCCGGGTTGTTTAGGGCCTTGGATGAGCACTGGCATCATAATGAACTTCCGCTTCATGCACAACCAAGGAGGAAGGTTATACAAACATAGAGTCACAGGCTAGGTGCTATGGTTGCTGCTCTGCTCCCCAAAAGGATTAATGCCATCTGCACTTAGACCAAACCATACGCTCCTTGCGTCATCTGCAAACTCCTTCCCGTACTTTCTTTCGATTTTTCTCCACTGCGACCCGTCAGCGGGTACTCTCAACTTTCCGTCTTCCTTACGGTCTTCTCTGTGCCATCGCATCGCCTTAGCATGCTCTTTGTTTTGGAACAAACGTTTCAACCGTGGTATTATAGGAGAATACCACATCACCTTGGTAGGAATCTTCTTCCTGGGGCGCTCGCCCTCGACATCACCATGCTCATCGCGGCTGATCTTATAGCGCAATGCAGCACATACCGGGCAAGCGTTCAAATCCTCATACTCACCGCGGTAGAGGATGCAATCATTAGGGCATGCATGTATCTTCTGCACCTCTAACCCTAGAGGGCAGACAGCCTTCTTTGCTTCGTACGTACTCTCGGGCAATTCGTTGTCCTTTGGAAGCATATCCTTTATCATTACCAGCAACTTTCCAAATCCCTTGTCAGATACACCATTCTCTGCCTTCCATTGCAGCAATTCCAGTGTGGTGCCCAGCTTTTTTTTGTCACCTACGCAATTCGGGTACAACAATTTTTTGTGATCCTCTAACATGCGCTGCAACTTCTTCTTCTCCAAATCACTTGCGCAGTTTCTCTTTGCATCGGCAATGGCCCGACCTAGATCATCAACGGGCTCATCTGATGCCTCTTCTTCAGCTTCTTCCCGCATTGCCGGCTCAGCTTCTTCCCGCATTTACCGGCTCAGCTTCTTCCCCCATTGTTGTATCATCGTATTCAGGGAACCCATGGTCAGGATAGCTGTCGTCGTCCTCTTCTTCTTCATTGTCTTCCATCATAACCCCTCTTTCTCCGTGCTTGGTCCAAACATTATAGTGGGGCATGAAACCGGACTCAAACAGGTGGACGTGAATGGTTCTTGACGTAGAGTAATTGCGACCATTCTTACAGCCAGCACATGGACAAGGCATAAAACCATCCGCCCGCTTGTTTGCCTCAGCCGCAAGCAGAAAAGTATGCACGCCCTCAACGAACTGGGGAGAGCATCGGTCATCGTACATCCATTGCCGGCTCATCTTCATTACACAACACCGAATAGACCAAATTAATACAAGTTCATACAACACTTAAATGCAACAAACAAATAACTCTCTAGCTAAAGCATTTAAATGCAACAACAAATGCGATCAAGATCGCAACTAAGGTAACAATTGATCCAACAGCATAATGATACCAAGCCTCACTATCGATGGCATATTTTCTAATCTTTCTAATCTTCAAGCGCATTTTCTCCATCTTGATCTTGTGATCATCGACGACATCGGCAACATGCAACTCCAATTCCATCTTCTCCCCCTTAATTCTTTTCAATTTTTCTTTCAAGTACTCGTTTTCTCTTTCAACTAAATTTAACCTCTCGACAATAGGGTCGGTTGGAATTTCCGGTTCACATACCTCCTAGATAAAAATATCTATGTCAACTTGATGGGCATAATTTGTCATAAACACGAAATGCAACAAATAGTTTTAAAAGAGAATATACCACATCCGAATCATAACAAGGACGAGGGCCGACGGGGACGGATATCAAAACCATGGCACTATGTATAACAAACAACGTACGGGTAAGATAATTATTATACGAGTAACTATATATCCAAATCACACAAACATCAATTTTTTATATAAAATTTCATGAACAAGAGCCTCACCACAAGGTGGTGCCGGCGACGGGACGGTGCGGGCGATCGACGGTGGTTACGACGGAGATTTAGAAGGCACTAAGTAAACCACACCTACATATGCAAACTAAGTGTTATTTTAACCTCAAATTGCATATAAATCAAATACTAGCACATATATATATTTCCTCCCAAATTACTAAACTCACAAATTAATAACTATATAAAGCATTGCAAGAGCTAATATAGCAATGAGAGATGAAAGGACAAAGTTGCTAACCTTTGTGATCATTTGAATGGACGGGGTCCTTCAAATCTTGACAAATTTTGGGCAAAATGTGTGATGAGCTCGAGAGGAAGAGGGGAAGAACAGAGAGGAGAGGGGAAAGGGGAAGAACAGAACGAGCTTGGGTGGACGAAGGGTTTATGTAGGACGACCTTTAGTACCGGTTCGTGTCAAGAACCGGTACTAAAGGTGCTGGAGGGGGCCCAGACTGACAACATCCTGCCACCACTCTCATTAGTACCGGTTCGTGGCACGAACCGGTGCTAAAGATTAGCCACGAACCGGTACTAATGAGAGCGTCCCGGCTAGCCGTTGGAACCGGCACTAATGTATACATTTGTGCCGGCTCAAATACAAACCGGCACTAATGTGCTTCACGTTTGACCCTTTTTCTACTAGTGATTGTATACAATTCAAGCACTAGGTGGTACATTCACTATTTGTGTTAGCTCACCCATATCATTCAAGAAATATGAATCGGTTCCGGCATAACACAAAGATCATTCATTTCTTCTTGCTTGAACAAGCAAATATTATTTTTATAGGGTTACTGGAAGACCCACAAGTATTCCCTTGTTGAAGCTTGACCCTGCCCACACGAACGACACATTGCCTCCTGTCCTAGATCAATATATTTTCTCCATTTGTGCATAGTTTTTGTAAAAAAAACCTTCTAGTTATCATAACTCTCATCAAACTCATGGCACCCAAAACTAGGCAAGGCGGAGAGAAGAAATTTGATGTGTCATATGTGCAATATTGCTTGGAGTGAGAGACATGCAGGAACATGTGAATAGTATCCCACAGACAACTTTTGGAGACACGTGTTCACCGTACAGAGGTTTCAATTTATTCCACAAGATATTGAAGTTCACATATGCATGCACAATATATAAACACTAAAAGAACAAATAATTTATTCACTAATGTATGCATTTTACCCGCATCAACAAGTATTTCGTTCCTAAATTTATTTTCCTAAATTCAATGCCATGGAATATTTAAACCGCAAGTAGATGAGTGTTGAGCTTCGAGATATATTTGGTACTAGAAATATAATCTCAAATGTATATTCAATCAATGTCGATGAACATCTAATGTGCCCATCACCTTAATATGTGTGTAACCATGACTAGCTTCTATAGAGTCCCATTTATACAGAGTGCACACTCTACCTTCAAACCTAGCTAAATATACATCAGATTATTGCATCTAGCAATTTAGCTCTTGCATATTATCATCTGTCCTTTCAACGGAAGCACCCTAGAAACTAACATGAATGGGTTTGAACCATGAGGAAAAAAACAATTATAATCATGAGGAGTTAGACACATTATGGTAGAGAGAGGCATCGGAAAACATAGGGGCTGTGTTGACACAGTGTTTTCTAATAGGGTAACGACCTCCAGTTTCTTTGTAGTTTTCTTCTCTTATCACATACATTGACCAACATGTGAGGGATGTCGACAAAGCAGTGTTTAGCATTCATGACGGCGAGCATAAACAATGGAAAACTAGAGTCTCTTGGAATAGATAGCTTGATGTACTATTCATCGTGGCTTGATTTTACAAAAAACTCCCTCCGCTTTTGCCTACTCTCTTCTCGCATCATTTTCAAAAAAAAGTTTTCCTCTTGGATGCATGCTTAAATCACATGGTGTTCTTATTTTGAAAGTGTGGTTATAGGAATGTCACATAAAGACGATCTATGTTGGGTAGGTGGGCCACTCTCATTGGCTACCATAGGCTAAATGAGTATAGGAGAAGGAGCATACATCTATACTAGAGAGGGGGAAGTGAGGTGGAAGAACTAACTGATTGAGCTGATCTTTGTGTCCCTTTCATTCACATTCATCTCGAATCCGCTTGTGGTTTACATAGCTTGACCGATACCATTCAAATATAGTTGCCATTAATTGAAGCTCATGGACAGTGAGATTGGAGTTCTTCTTTTAAACTGGGAAAATAAATGATGTTAATGTGTGGTTGATGGAAAGCTAATGCATCCACCAACATTCAAGTGTTTAAGCGCACCACCTCCTCCAACCTTGGCTCGATATATTCTTTCCGCGTGCATTTGATAGATTTCACCACACAAGCTTTTTCCCATAAAATAGACTATACATCACTATAGAAATCCATGTCTCGAAGAGTTAGATATACACGCAACATGCTTCTTGGAATGGGAGGTGTTAGGAAACACAATAGTTATTAGACAAAAATATATTGTAGTGTGAGTGAACTAGACTTGTGAAGAGGTCAGGACTTGGGGGTCATCCTGGCTGAAACAACTAGGTTGACACTACAAATCAGTCGGTTGATGTTTACAAGTTTTAAGCCGCTTCGGGAGCCATGGGATGAGGCTCTGCTAGCCGTCAGATTTTTGCCGTGCTTGGTCGTGTGAACACGCGATGAATCACGTGGGACGCTTCACGCACAAATCACACACGTCACATTCACCACATGTAGTAACAAAGCGAGGACCACACCATCTAGGCTCACAACAGTTCCACAACAAATCATCTTTTGACTAGCTAGTACTCCATTTTTGTTGTTGCGCAAACAAGGCTACGCCGCCAGCAAAACAATGCAAAAAGTGCACCATGGCTAGCTACATGCCTGAGCTCACGATGTTAAATCAGCCTATCGATCTTTGCAGCATTTCTACTGCCAAAAATTATGACACGTCCTAGCGTCAAGGTTCATAATTCAGTCGATCCGCCAATACACATCGAGCCATCTCAGTATTGCATTCGCCTCACGCATACTCCTTCCAACCAACAACATGGTCGCAACATCCCTCGTGTAGCTCACTAGTACCCACTTTGTAAGAATATCGCAACACCTCCGACAACCATGCATTGTAATAGCATCGGTCGCCACTCATGTTGTGCTCGGGGGTTGCAACACGATCTATGTTGTGCTCACGTTGCAACAAGCCTCAATTGCGACCCATGTTTGCAACATGATCCATGTTGCACTCGGGGTTTGCAACATGGCCCATGTTACACCCCCTCAACGTGCCCTCAATTGCGACCCATGGTCTGAAACATGATCCAAAATACATACCTGGGGTTTGCAACATGGCCCATGTTGCGCTTGCTTTGCAACATGTCTCAGTTGTGATCCACAGTTTGCAAGATGGCCCATGTTGTGCTCGAGGGTTGCAACATGAACCATGTTGCGCTCGCATTCCAGCGTGTCTCATATGCGACCCACTGTTTGCCACATGATCCATGTTGCGCTTGAAGTTTGGGACATGATGCACGTCGGGCTCCCATTGCAAATAGTCCTCGGCCATCCCTCGATCTGGCCGGTCCACAACACGACCCACATTGCAATGCCGCTCATTGGGTTTGCAGCAGCACCAACCAATCTTGCATCATCACCCGGGTTTGTAGCATGGTGGAACGACATCACTCGTCGGCCTTGTAGCATTGCGCGTCCGGCTTACACCAGCACGAGACAACCTTGTAGCTCTGGGTCTTCGGCTTTGTAGTCCTGAGTAGCCTTGTAGCGCCGCGCATACAAATTGCATAAGCACCCTAGAAGCGTTCACCCGACCAACTTTTTCGTATGAAATAAATCTTCATTTCATCACACACAAAAAAATCAAGAGAAAAAAAATTGCAAGACCATCGCAACATACTGTCCATGGCAGTGGAGCGGCAGACCAGAGAGAAGAGCAGAGAAACCGGCGCTTGCGTCGCGGTGCTGCGGCCAGCAGCAACGTCATGGTACGGATGCTTGCACCTGCGCAAACATGCACATGCGTGCGACAAACAAGAGAAGTTGCTCGTGCGGAGGAAAAGGAAGAAAGCATGCGGCCGAAGGTCCACATGGACATGTGGTTGGCTGTGAAGGCGATTTATGCGTGCAGGTTATCAGCCGGTTTAAAACAATCGTTTTCCAACAATGAAACACGACTGAAAAATCAAAAGCAAAGACCATGCATGCGGCCAGCGGTGCAGATCCAACCTCAAAGATCACTACCATCTCTGTACTCATGCCCCTGCGCACCTCCCTCCTCACGGCCTACGCCAGGAGGAGGGGCGATGTGTGTGCCGCCCTGGTGCTGTTCGACGAGGCCGCCCGCCCGGACATGATCCTGCGGAACGCCGCGCTCCATGCTCAGACACAGAGCTGCCGTCTGGGCGACGCTGTGGTTCTGTTCCGGTATCGTGCTCCGGGCGTTCGATTCGGCATCATGCTGTCTGGGGTGGGCGTCGCGTGCCAGAGACACCTCAACACTGCGCTCCATGCTGCGGCCGTGAAGAGACGCCTCAACACTGAACTAAACCTTCAGAATGCACTCGTGGACATACTCCGGGTATGCAAGAAGTGGTCTAGTTCCTCTGTTATGTTCTCTCTGTCTCACCTAACCTGTCTTCCTCCTCAACCCTGAATCCTACCTACCACGCCCCCACCACTTGTGCCGATCCCCTCTTTGTCGGGTTCGTTACAGTGTCTCCCCCTTTGCTGGCGTGCTGTAAAATATAGATCCAGATTATGAATGCACACAAACCCTATGTATTCGTGAGGTGAGCGTGGGTTACAATTTAGGGGGAAGAGAAAAGGCAAAAAACTAACTATATAGTTGTTATAAGATGAATTTCTTTTTAATTTCAGTGTATAGCTATATATGACTACCAGGATGTGGTGTGGTTTCGACTGATCCGGACCATCATCTTTGCTTGGTCTCCCTTGCACGAGCACACTACTGATGTGGCTTTGTCGGCTTCATCCTATATAATTTTTCGGGGCGATGTGTTTCCATATGCCTCCCATTCATATTACATCGATCCAACCCATCATTCATTGTCAATGCACTCTCGTTGGGTAGCCTCGCCCACGTTCGTGCTTGTTTGATTTCTAGTACTATCCTAGTAACATAGTTATAGGCCACAAGAAGTAGACTACAACACAGCGCTTCCTCCTTTATAAGTCCTGGTCACACTTACACTGAGGAAGGTTGGTGAGCACATTAGCATTATTTTTTCCATTAATTTTACTATAAAGTACTAGAGTTTGCATTGTACCTGGGCCTTAATTTCCCTTTCTCAAAAGAGGTTTCTCTACATAAGTCTGCTCTGCTCCATTGTCCTCCTGGCCTCTACACCCAACACTGATTTGCCAAGGTGGTGGAAGACGGTGTGTTTGGACTTTCAAGCCTGAACCAAAGATGAGAAGCCATACCCGCCGTTATGGCCTCATACACCATCTAAATTCGGTGGGAGTTGACTCCCTCAACTCTCATTCCCCTTCCTACTTGAACTTCCATTATCTTCAATCAATCAGTGGATTTTTAATCTCCTCGCCCCTCCTACTTGGTAAATTCAGAATCTGTTTCCTCGGCCCTCAACTCAACATGTCAGACTTTTAATATAACACAGAAAAATGACAAGTACAATTATTTTGGCTCGTAGAAACATATCTCCCAAATCTGTTTCCATCCCAGACCAAATCTCTGCTACAAAATCATTAATCCTAGCCTCTCCAACATGCCACCTGCAGACACAGCCGTTGAGAGAACTATACCCAGAAACAGTTGAGAAAAATAACCTTTCAGACCCAAAACCTGTGTTGCCTCACTTCTCACCATGATACGTCCTCTGAACTCCATCTCAATGCCTGCCCCTCCACTGGATCTCTGCCCAACTTGCCATGTCTGCCCCGCCAACGCACTTTACCATGCCTGCGTCCACCCGGCTCGCAGCGGCCATGGCCAGTCACGTCCTTTGCCGCGACTGTGGTCGCTCGGACGCACCTTCGGCCGTCCAGCTCCAACAAAAGCTTCACAAGTGCATGGTCAGGCAAAGTGAGATTTGAGTGGATCAGACAGTGGTCACAACCAAATCCATTCCACTGCTAAAATTGCTAGTAGCAAAGCTCCACCTCATTTCCTTTTCTTCACTATCGAGGTGCTAGTAGTGTTGAATATGGAATAAGTATGAACCTTTTTGACCGGCTCAATACAGAATACAATATGAAAACAAAGTAATGACGGAAGAGAACAAACATTTGCCAGTTGCTCTAGTGGGACAACCGTACCATCCAGATATGGGACAGAGAGACAAGACAAGTCCTGCGTTACTGCGTAGTAGGACGAAGATCCTCAACACATCATGTCAGTTTTCTATTAAGATTTCAGATATACTCGTAACCAATCCATAGCTCAAATAGCTGGGAAAGGTCACAAGTGTTCCTTCCAAAACACAAGTGGGAGGTGTTGGACCTCCATTAAGGTATATTTTCTGTTTGATCCTACCATTTCCACAGCTAAGCCATCAATTTCTTTTGGTAAATTCAGAATCATGATTCCACATACCTGACGATCTGGCATACTATTCCACTATATTCTGAATAATATTTAAACATGGGTTTAGACTAAAATTAGTCGACAGCCTGATTGTGTATCTCTGACCAAATCTATTACCTTGAAATTTTATGATTAAACCATAAACATTGTTATATACTGAAAAGCACCGTCAACTGCAGTAAAATCCAGAAATCCTGAATAATCTACCCATGATCTATATCCACATCGTATGTGTGGCCTGAACTACGAAAATAATTCATGCACGATGGAAAGTGATTTAGTACCGATGATCAATCTAAGAGAAAGTTCCCAATACGAGGTGCGAACTAACCATCGTTTGCAGAATCACATCGGCAAAAAGAACTGCAAAACTATCTTCACCAAACGAAGTTGCAGAAGCTAACGAACACAGGCAAATAATCCAGCTCCATAACTGTGGTGCAAAGCAATCTACATAACAATATCTGAAAATACGCTGCAAGTTTAACCCTAGTAAAAATCGAGAAAACATAACATTTCCTATTTCCTACAGGCATTATAGCACAGAAACATCAATAAGTACACAATCATCTTAAATTCTTAATCCATACCAAATAGTTCAATGATTCCTTATAGTTCAAACAGAGAATTCATAGATAGTGGTAATGATGAGTAATACAATACACATTTTACAGGTGTCGGTAAAATTAACACCCGATCACGCGTAATTTACAAAGCAATTTTAATAAACATAAAAACTCGATCACTGTAGGTGAAGGCGTGCACGACGGTCTTCTGCCACACAGCACTGCGTACCTGGTGAGGTCCCTCACGTTCAGCGTGCGTCCAGTGTCCTCCTTGTATCTGCATACCTGTGTACATATGATACAGGAGAGGTGAATCATACAGAGCTCTTTCCTTGACAATTCAAAATTGTGTATAGGTACGATCAGAAAAGTACAGAAAATGAACACAACGTAAATACCTGTGTTGTTCCGTGATGTAGGCCACGCCGGCACGCCCGGCATGGCCCTGCGCAGCTCCTCGCTGCAAGCAACGCTGTTCAGGACAGCTGAAGCATACACAAGATGGCAATGGGGCCACGAAACCCGCGTCCCCGTGGGTTTTTACCCTATTAGGGGACGGAGTTGGCATCTTTTCATCCCCGTGGGGCTGTTGTTGGGCATATTATACAAACCGACACGTTTCATGGGTTTACACCCGTTTCGGTAGTCCCCAAACCCGAAACCCGGCAATACCCGCGAAATTACATTTGTGAACCAGGAATTATATTTTAGAACTTGCGTAATTGGACATCTTGTTGAACCACGTATGGCTGAAATCTAATCATCTTTGTTGCTGAAATCTGGTCATCTTTGTTGCTGAAATGTGCTTGTTTTGCTGCTGAAATGTTATTCTTTGTCGCCACTATGTTTGTTTAAATATTTTGATTTTCTCGTGGGTTCCCCGAAACCCGATGGGTTTAGGGGACGGGTGGAAAACTAGCCCCGCGCACGGTGATGGAGACGGGGACGGGTCTACGTTTTTCTCGTGGGGATGGGTTTGGAAAGGCAAAACCCGATGGGTTTCATCCCCGTTGCCATCATAGAAATGATCAGGAAAATACAGAAAATGAATAGACAAATTCAGAAAACGAACAAAATGTAAATACCTGTGCTGTTTCGTGATGTAGGGCACGGCCTTTTGCCGCTCCTCGCTGCCCACAACGCGACCCCGCCCTGACCCTGGGATTCCGCGATGGCGGTGGCGTCCTCCAACAACCACGCCATCCCCTGAGTCTTGCCCTCACTAGGGGTTTCGTGATGGCGGCGTCGGCGGTGCTCTCAGAGGTCGGTGGAGGAGCACAAGAAGCGGTGACCACACCCTGCGGCGGTGTCTGCGGGGATCCGCGGCGGCGTCCCTTTGGATCCTAGAGTAAAGAGGGAATTATTTTTTTGTTTCCTTTTGTGATCATTCGTAAAGAGATAAAACTAGTGTAAGGTGGTGGTGGGAGGTGGGACGAAAAAAACCGAAAGAAAAAAAAACCGATACTAGGCTACCAACTCCCGCTTTAGAATTAGAGGTTAGGAGTACAGATGTAGGGCACGCCCGGCACGGCCCTACGCAGCTCCTCGCTGCAAGCAACGCTGTTCAGGACAGGTGAAGCATACAAATGATCAAAAAAATATAGAAAATGAATAGAAAAATTCAGAAAACGAACAAAATGTAAATTCTTCTGCTGTTCCGTGATGTAGGGCATGGCCAGCAAGGCCTTTTGCGGCTCCTCAATGCCGGCAACACCACCATGCCCTAACCTTGTGGTTCCGTGATGGCGACGGCGTCGACCTCCAACAATCACACCCTCCCTTGAGTCCTGCCCTCACCAGGGGGTTCGCGATGGCGGCGGTCTCGGAGGTCGGCGGATGAGCACAAGTAGCGGTTACCATGCCATGTGGCGGTGTCCGTGGTGATCCGCGGTCACGGCGGATCCGCGATGGCGGCTGCGGCGTCCCTGGGGATCCTAGAGAAAAGATCAAGGCCGGTGGTGGGAGGAGTGGCGGAATGGTTTTCTTGTTTCTGTTTGTGAGTATTTATAAAGAGATAAAGCCAGTGGAAGGTGGTGGTAGGAGGTGGCACGAAAAAAAGGATAAAAATAAACTGGTACCAGGTTACCAACTCTCCTTTTTGGAGTAGAGATACATGTGTTGGTTGGTTCATGTGTACAGAATTCTACTCAACTTTTTTTTGGTAAAACTTCCAATCTATTCATCAAAAATCATGATAGTATAACGAATACCAGAAATAATTAAAATTACATTCAGATTGGTAGATCACCTAGTGACGACTACCAGCACTAAAGCAAGCTGAAGGTGTGCTGCCGTCATCGCCCTCCTTCACTGGAGCCTGGCAAAACTTGTTCTAGTAGATAGTCGGAAAGTCATCATGCTAACACCCTATAGGACTACCCTCGCAAAAAAAAAACCTTATAGGACTAGCGCACCAGAACAGCAACCCCCGCCATTGAAGAGAAGCTTAGAACGGGAAGGTCCATTCTGTAGACAAATGGACACGGACGAACAAATACCGGGTCCACCGATGACAAGCGCCGACCGAATCCCGCGAGATCCGCCGGAGACAAATCTCCAGTTGCAGAGAACCTTATTCCATCTTAGGGGGCGAACCTTATTCCATATCCAGAGAGTCACCGCGGCCTCGAATCTCGGAGCATGGCACAAGCCCTAAGAAAAATCGAGAAAACATTCAAAACTGAAGCCCTCCGCCAGCAAAGACCAAAATCTACCACGCCTCCATGGCCCTAAGGCTACAGGAGACGAGGCAGACTGGCGTCGGCGCTGGCGGGAGGCAGAAGAAACCCTAGCGGTGGCTGGGTAGGAGTGCCCTTTCCTGGCGGCTGGGCACGAATTATACTCAACATACATTTACGCACGATTATGTTTTGTAGTTGATGCAGATCAAACATCTGGTATATGTACAACGCGATATACACGGCAGCCATATTTATCAAGGACGCAGCTCCTCTGATGTATGTACGGCGCACTCGCTGACGTGTGGATCCGGACCCACGCGTCAGTGGCCCAACGTCAGGTGGCCGTACGTCAGGGGATCCGGCTCCATTTATCAATCACCGTAATCATGGGTGTGATTGTGCCTGTGTAGTCCATGATAACATTATTATTTTGAAAGCAAAGCAAAGCTTTATTAATCAACAGTGGTTGGGCATATCACCCAAGACACACTCAACCATAGAGGCTGGGACATCCGACACCCACTCTAAGAAGTGGTGAGGTTCAAATGTACGCCCTAGAGAGGCGAGTTCATGAGCTACAGTATTGACATTACGCCTACACACAGAAATAGAAAACTGGAAGAACCAAAGCTTGAGTTGATACTTCATGTCTTCAATGACATCAGCGTAGGCTGATGAGTCAACCCTCCCCATGTTGAGGGCTTCAGATACCAGTTGTGAGTCCATCTCAAACTTCACTCGGATCAGGCCTATCTCTGCCGCTGTAGTTATAGCATGTGACATGGCATAAATCTCGGCAACAAAGGCGTCATGGACGTGCTCCTGTCTTCCCGCTCTGGTAAAGCCGAGGATGCCATCACTGTCCCGGACCACCACGCCCGAGCCAGCATGTGATTCCCCAGGCACAAAGGAGCCGTCAATATTGATCTTGTAAACTGAATCCGCTGGAGGGTGCCATTTGTCAACTGGGGTTTTGCTTCGGACGTAGCCAAAGATTTGCCCAAAGATTTGCCCGTATTCCATCACCCGGCTCCTCGTGCTCCGCGCCACCTCCACGGCCGAAAGCGGCATTTCTCCTTCACGTAGCTAATTTCTGTTGGACCACCACTGCCATCAGAAAGTGAGGATCTGTAGGCGCTTTTTCTTATCTAGTCCCCGCAGAAAGTCCAGCATAGCATGCACGGACGTGATCTCTTCAAGGGCTAGACGTTCCTTTTGCCATAGCCAGGTCCCTCCAAACCTCCTTGACTGCTTTGCATTTTATGAAGAGATGTGCACCGTCCTCAGCAGCTCTACCGCAGAATAAGCAGCTAGTGTCCTGGATGGGTATACCTTTACGTGCAACATTTGTACGGAGGGCGAGGGATTCATGTTTGAGCTGCCAGGTAAACATTTGGATGTTCCTAGGGCATGAAAGCTTCAAGAGTCTCTTCCAGGAATCGTCATATGTTCTGTCAAAGTTTCCAGGTGCTATCGTGCTCATACCTTGTAATCCAGATCCCCGCAACTCCTCCAGCTGGACCTGAACCTTATACGCACTCTTAACCGAGTGCAAGCCCTTACTATCATACTGCCAAGCAATGAAATCCTGTACACCTTCCCGCAATGGAATCTGTAGTTTGTGCTTGACATCATCAGGCCAAAAAGTCTCCCTAACTAGCTATTCATCCCAAGTGCCGGTTGTTGAGTCAATCAGGTCACTGACTCTCTCCAGAAGGTGGTGCCTACGTGGTGTAATGACCCTTCTTGACCCCGGTCGCGGTATCCACGGATCTGTCCAGATCTTAACTCCAGTACCATCCCCGATCCTCCATACATAACCCTCCTTGAACAGCCTTAGTCCGTGCAGAAGACTGCGCCATGAATAGGAGATACCATCCTTCGGCTCCGCCTATAGTATATGTTTATTGGGATAGTACCGGGCCTGCAGAATTCTAGCACATAGGGAATCTGGGCATTGAATTAATCTCCAAATTTGCCGTGACAGCATCGCCAGGTTGAAGCCATGCATATCCCGGAAACCGAGCCCACTATGGCACTTAGGTTCTGTTAGTTTCCTCCAGCTGATCCAGTGAGTCGTATGCTCTTTATCTTGTTGGCTCCACCGATAGTTGCCAATAAGAGAGCTTATTTCATTGCAAAAGGACTTTGTGAGGTAGAAACAAGACATGGCAAAAGTGGGTATAGCCTGGGCTACTATTGTAACCAGTGTTTCTTTTCCCACCTTCGCAATGAGCTTCTCCTTCCACCCATATACTTGCCCCTCAATGGCATTCTTGACAAAGTAAAGAGCTTTCTTTCTTGATTTACCAACATGAACCGGCAGTCCAAGATACTTACCGTTCCAGTTCTCACCCTGGATTTTAAGGGCATTCTTAACAACAACTTTCACCTCCTCCCTTGAGTTTGGGCTGAACATAATAGCCGATTTTTTAAGGTTTATACATTGGCCAGAACAAACCTCATACAAGTCAAGTATCTCCCGAAGAGCTTGCGCCTCCTCCGCCTTGAGCAGCAGAACTGAGTCGTCCGCAAGCAGGAGGTGCGAAACCACAGGCGCGCCTTGGCGAAACCACAGGAGGGCCGAAAGACCTGGTGCGCAAATCACAAAGAGATAAGGAGACAGAGGATCGCCTTGTCGGAGGCCTCGTGAGGGTGTGAACTGTTCGGTAAGCACCCCATTCACCTTGATCTGGTAACGTACTAACATGACGCAGCTCATGACTAGGTCAGTCCATCTTGTGTGGAATCCCATCTTATATATCATAGCCCTCAAAAAGGCCCACTCAACCCTTTCATACACTTTGCTCATGTCTGCCTTGACCGCTGCAACCCCTTCCTGCCCTTTCTTCTTGTTGAGGAGGTAGTGTGACAATTCATAGGCGATTAACACATTGTGGGTGATCAGCCTCCCCGAAACAAAAGCACTTTGATTATCTAATATAATATTCAGAAGGACCAACTTCAAGCGATTTGCAATCACTTTAGAAACTAGCTTGTGTAGGACGTTGCATAGGCTAATAGGCCGGAGATCCTTGATTCTTCTTGGATTTTTAACTTTGGGTATGAGCACCACCGTTGTGTCATTCCAAACTTCCGGGACCGAAACACCATTGAGTACCGATAGAACCTCGTCTACCACTTTGTCTCCCATGAAATGCCAATGTTGTTGGTAGACTATTGAGGGCATGCCGTCAGGGCCGGGCGCCTTGAGGTCGCCAATGTGATCAAGTGCAGCTTTCACTTCCTCTCTCGTAGCTTCGGCCTCAAGGACTGCTCGCATCGCACTCGTTACACGAGGTTGAACCTTATTAATAAGCTCAACAATTCTGGTGCTCCCCGCGGACGTGAAAAGGTCCTGAAAAAAGGAACATACATAATTAGTGAGATCTTCTCCTTCCTTCACTTCCGATCCATCCTCCTTCCTCAGCATTTTAATCCGATTAGCCTTCCTTCTGGCGGACGCCACAACCATAAAGTACCGCATACTCCGATTCCCATCCCTCAGCCATGTAACATGAGATTTCTATTTGGCTTTGGTGTTTTTCTTGCTCTCCAAGTCATTTACAACACATCGCAGCCTCGCCTCCTCCCTAACCTTCTCTTCTGAGACCGGAGCACGCATACATTTCTCCAACGGCCTTGCGCCTTCTTCAACCTCCCCTCCAGCTCACCCGCCACCTCCTTCCACCACTTCCTCATACGACTCGCCACACATCTCAGGGCACTGGCCACATCTCCATTCCCCTCCAAGCATCCCTCTTCCCATGCTCCCTGTACCTCAGCGCTGCACCATTCTTCCTTTAACCACCATGCTTCAAGATGGAATCCCCTATCATCTCCCATGCTCCTTCTACTTTCCCCTTGAGTGCATACAATCACCGATATGTGGTCGGAGTGACGCGGTATTCCAGTGAGAACAGAAAATTCCGGGAACATCTAACACCAAGTGGCATTTGCTGTTGCTCTATCAAGACGCTTGCAAATGTATGTGTTCGTTTCATAACTGTAATTTCTCCAAGTAAATTTGTCACCCTCATACCCGAGATCTGAGAGTTCACAAGATTCCAACTCTTCCCTAAAATTGTCCATAAGCCTTTGTGGGCGCACTACTCCTCCAATCTTCTCATCGCCAGATAGAATCTCATTGTAATTGCCCAGGCATTGCCAGGGACGCCCCTATTGATGTTACTGCCCTAAGATCTTCAACGTCCTCCAGGTCTCCACTTTCCTCTCCGAAGCCGACTCGCCATAAACTCCAGTTAGCCACCACACCTTGCCATCCTCCTCCGTCACATCGACATCAATATGCCTCCGGCCATACGATCTCAACGTCACATCCACTCCTCGTTTCCAAAATAAAGCTACTCCTCTACTCCGTCCCTCTGGATTCCAGGCTGTCATGTGAGCAAGCCCGAGCATCCGTCGGAACCTCTCCAACTCCTTCTCTGTCAATTTTGTCCCCGCCGGGAACAACACATCAGGCTTGTATATAACATTTTTGGTGTAGAAAAGACATGTGTAAGGTTGTGGTATATAGTGACCATTACAAGTTTAAATAAAAACAAAGAGGGGGAGGGAGAGGGGGGGGGGGGGCATCGATTGATGCATGCCGCCTTCCATTGCAATTATTTATGCAACCTACGCAGGTAATGGCTCGAGCGATTACAAGTTACATATTTGTTTGTGTTGATTACAAATGACATGAAAATATCGCAGATCATTATCATAGCACATAACGTGTACTCATGTATGCGCTTCCATTAAATATGTTGCACCGGATACACCAAGCAAGAATTTACTACAAACAAGTTGTCTTAGCTGTTATGTACAAACCTCATTCATCTAGAATTAACATATTTGTAGTATTATAGGAACAGTCAAAGACTAAGTAATATATTATCTTTTCTTTAATTTTACTTGCCATTAAAAATATTTAGCTCTTTGTATATACAACATCACTTGATACTAGAAAATACAATCCAGAATATTACTTTGGTGTGCATGGATGTCTAAAGCGCTCATCAGCCATCCTCATGTGTAATAAGCATGACTAGCCTTTATATAAGTGTCCTTATATAAAGGACACACTCTCCCTCTTTATATAGCTAAAATCATATCAGACCACCAGAGTAGCTTGTGCTTATCCTTATCCTCCGGACCAGAGTACCACCCACAAATTAATGTAACATGAATGGAGTCGAGACTTGTGAAAAGAGAGGTAAAATGAACACCAGGAGGAGCTGCATATACGCAAGATGGGAGTGAGAGGCAGCGGAAAACACAGGGGGTTCCTCAAGGAAATATATTGTAGTTGTCAAAGAAATGGAAGTTGTTTGCAGGACAAGCTACAACCTACAATACCAACAGCTTTGCTGGCCACGGGTATTCCTTTGGTACCACTGGTGGATCTCGCTTTGCTCGGCAACATACACTGTAACAGGATCAGAAAAGCCCTTCATGGGGGTAGAGCTGAATAACTTGACTCTCCTGCACTTCACCCAAACTGCACTTCTTCTTTACGTCATCTATTGATCAAACCACGACCTTGCTCACGGTATCTATGCAAAAGCTAAGCAAGTTTTTTTTTTCAATCTGGCCAAGAAAACCAAGATATCGATCCAAGCGTATCTTGCACACGTTGCTTGACCAAGATATGATAGAGTGACCAGCACCCACAACAGTGTGCATGAAAAATCTGTAAAATGATCATCTAGAGTGACTGAGTTCGCGTATAGTTTTTCCTGCCGGTGCTTTGAAAATACAAGTAGTGTATCTGTATGGCACTCCGTGGTAGTTGTTTATTTACGAAATAATGTAACGATGAAATTCTTCCGAGAACCATGCCACACTCGGGCTAGTACAAATCTATTAGTATCAATCAATCAGGATGATCAGGGGCGCCATGTGTCGGTGCAGACTGTGATCACATTGTTTGTGTAGACAAGGCTCGTGTGATGTTTTGTTCCATAGTGAACCGGCTTATGGAACCTACACACCTCCATATGTTATTTTCTTTTCAAAAAGGATGTTAAATCATAAACCTCCTGATCAATAGATGAACGTTGGCTTCTTTATTAAAGTAGCATATCAACATCCAAAAAGTTTTATAATGTAAAGAAAAGGTCCAAACACAATTGGCCAATAACAAGATTACATGACTCGAACACATAACTTATTATTGGACAGTCATCCAAACCGTTTGAATGTATATTATGCTACCATCCTCAAATGGTTGCACCCAACGGCCATAGGTGCCTGATACACTGCAAGTTGCAGAGAGCACCACACACACATGACACATCCATCCTCAGCATCTAAAGGTAACCTACCAAAAAATTCCAAGTCGCCAACAGCAAGGCACACTAATCTGCACAGACACGCGCCTTAAGCCCTTAATTTTTGGGTGAACACCGACCAACCTATTCCATGCAAACTCGCTATGCTAGTAGTTGGAGGGAGAATAAAAGCTACGTGTGTCATTCAACAAAGAATGGCGGCAAACGAGCAGGCAGGAAATATATAATGAAATGTTTTCCTCGTCACAAAATTAACATTTTTACTTCCTTGCCATCTGAGTTTCCCCATACTTTCCTTTGCTAGGATCACTCCTCTGTCTACGGACCACATAACAATATTCTAATTTTCCAAAAACAAATCTTGTACAAATCCACTTGTACCCATTCAGAGCCCGACGAAACTGGATATTCCCAAACTTATCCCTAATACTGAAGCAACGAAACCAACTTTCCATTGCACGATATATACAGGTTCAGATACTGAAATCCTAGTATTTGTCATAAAGGCAGGTATCATCCCAAAATCTCACGTTATGCCATTGCCTACAGAGAAAGAGCCTATGCTAAATAACTCCGCATTGAATTTCATCCAACCTTTCCAAAACGCAGAGTCTGGTGTCTTTGCCGACACTTGGGACCGGATCTTTGCATGAAGGTATTTTTTGGAAGCAATTCCTACCAAACACCTTCCACGGTAAGTAATGTGCCCATCTATTTATAGAGCAAGCACTTGTTTGTCACCTTGTGGTCCTCGATCCTAAGACCTCCTTGATCCTTCTAACTACATAGAATTCTCACTTAGCTAACCGACTTTTCATTTATGCTCATCGGATTTCTAAAAATATTGATATGTAGTGATCCAATCTATTCCACACCGGCCCTTTTGGGTATATAAAAGAAAGATAACATAACCACCGCTAGACTTATGAGGACAACATTGATATGCATAGTGATGAGTTTTTTTACAAACAAGTTGTCTTAGTTGACATGCACATGCTCCCATTAAACTATGATTTATTATGTGCAATATTATACCAACAATAAAGGACTAAGTAATTTATTTGCTCATTTATTCATTTTACCATACCATTGAAAGTATGCTATTTTGGATGCAACATCATTAGTATTTAGATTGAAAGTATATGGTGTTGAATCTTCAGATCTTTTTGCACTAGAAGTGTAATGTCAAATTTAATTTAAGTTTAGTGCCATGAATAGCTAATGTGCTTACAACTACTTGTTTATAATTGTAGGCATAACTGTCTTTCATATAAAGGCCCTTATATACAGGACACACTCACCTCCCTGCGTAGCTCGTGCCTCTAGAATTGTAGCTCGTGCCCATCTTTATCTCTTCAGGCCGGAGTAGTACCCACTAAATCAACATGAATGGAGTAGACTTTAGAAAAGAGAGACACGATGAACACCAACATAAGTTGGACCCATGATGGGAGTAGGAGGCATCCGGAAACTTAGGGGGTTGTTATCTCGAACTCCTTGTACGTAGTTGACTACGAACTTGGATGTGTTTGGGTCAAACTAGCTGGAGTGGCAATAACCTCGTTAGGCAAGGATGCTCGTCCGGTCCGCCGAACAAGCCTATGATGATGTAATTGAAAAGCTAGTTCTCCTTGCCTGGTGGCGAGGAAAACTTTGCAGCGGATGTCAAGCTGGAAGGGTTGCGGCTCATTGTTCCCTATCAACTAGAGACACCTCACATCTTCCATGGATGTCTAGCATTACATCATCGACAAGGCCCAATGTCACAAGGGGATTAAGGCCCCCTCGATACTGTTCTCTTGTGAGATTTGGCTTGAGCAAACTAGACGAATATTGCGCAGTCAAATCATGCCAGTTAGAGTGATTATTGCTGCTTCTAGAAGATCTAACGATGCATGGCGCCTCATGGGTGCTAAATATCTGGAAACCCCTATGGAAGATCTGAGGTGGTCCTTCGAAGCTACATGCTCCTTTGTTTCCATTTCTCTTATTTTCTCCTTGTCACATCACTGACCATGAGTAACTATTATACCCGCTTAATCATTGAAATGCTCACGATTGTTGGATCTTCAAAAAGGAGTTATCCTTCCTCAACAACATAGCTAACTAGAACAGCAAACTGTTGTGCATAACTTAAAAAAAAGGAGTTATCCTTCCTCTATCAAGGAAAGACTGATTTGGATTCCCCGTTGTAAAAATAAGACATCACTTCGTGCAAACTGTCGAGCAATAGACCTATGTTTTCCTAGTCTAGCCAGCAAGGAAAGCTAGAAAATCAAAAAATTCTTGCATGTGTCGCTTGACCATGCTAAGATCATAGAGTTCCCAAGACCCATAACCACAACAGTGAGCAAGAAAAAAAAAACTGTAGAAGTAGTGTGTCTTGTGTAGAATAATATTGTACAAGTCCCGTATGTCGCTCCCTCACTAGGGAGACAATGGCAGCAACCCAACATCTCCGCCGCGTCCACCCCCGGCCCCTCCCTCCAGCTTCCCCTCGTCGTCAGTACTGCCTCCACCAGAAAAAGCTTAGATGGAGTCGGCGAAGACTGGACCTGCTCTTTGCTCTAGTTGGCAGCGCCTCCTCTGCGAGTAGGGAGCTTGTGGCGGCGATCATGCTGGTGTGGCCGCCAGCCGCCTCCGTTCTACAGCGTGCTCAACAACAATGTGTGGTGGGGTTGCACTGGTTGATCTAAGGCGGCTTCGCGTGAGATTGGGGGCCATCAGTCCATGCATGATCTGCTCAGTTCAGTAGCAATCTGGCAAATGATGGTTCCCAATCTACACATGGCGATATGTTGAGGTGATGTTGTTGGTCGGTGAGCAGTCCTGGTGGCAGCGGCAAGGTGCGGTGGGCGTCTGTGGGCGAAGTGGTGAGGCGGGCCTAATCTGGGCTTGGGTGGGCCATGGCTGGAGTGTGGGATGCCAGCGCGGGGCTCCAACAGTCGGTGTGGTTGCTGGCCAGAATTCTGGGTCGCAATGGTTGTGGTGATCATCATTGGCTTGAGCTGATCTCCATGGTGCTGTGATGGCCTTCTTAGATCCAGCTAGCTGGTTTCAGTATTGCCATGGCAGACTGAGTTGTAGCTTGTCCTTGTTGGCAGCCACTGGGCTTCCTCTCAAGGGTTTGGATCGGCGCAAGGCTCCGGGTGCAAGCTTGGTCTTTGACGGTAGTCGATGTTGGCGATGATGCCACATGTTGATGTCTTTCCCCTTATTGGAGGCATTGTAAAATATCACTCCCTCTACACTGTGTTGCGATTGGTTGGATTTGGCTAGGTAGTGGATGACTTGCCACGGTCGAATCCTACCTGGTGATCGGCGGAGTGGTGTGGGGGACCTTTAGTACCGGTTCAACACGAACCGGGACCAAAGGCCCACCACGTGGCACGAGGCGCGCCGTGGTCTGGGGGACCTTTAGTCCCGGTTGGTAAGGATTTTTTTTATTTTTATTTTTGAAATAAAGCAAAAACAGCCTGCCTACTGGGCCGGCACCGTCTGCATACGACTAGAAACCAAATCTCTAGTTGGGCCAGGATGTAGGCCCGTACGGCCCAGTAGGCCCCACAAGGCAGAAGACTTGCAATAGGCCCACAAAGGCCTGCTTAGAGAGGAGCTCGACACGGTAGCCGCGGCGGGGCTTATAAAACGGTGCGAGCTCCTCTCAACTAGCGAGGTGGGACTAAACATTGTGCACTGCGGGTGGCAGCACACCACCTTTAATACCGGTTGGTGGCTTCAACTGGTACTAAAAGGAGGGTCTTTAGTACCGGTTGGAGCCACCAACCCATACTAAAGGCCACCACCTTTAGTACCGGTTGGTGGCTCCAACCAGTACTAAAGA
>NC_041385.1:789431085-789449705 GCF_002162155.2 Triticum dicoccoides | reverse complement strand
CAACCGGTATTAAAGGCCACCACCTCTTTAATACCGGTTCGTGGCACGAACCGGTACTAAAGGTTCGCCACGTACCGGTACTAATGAGCGCCGCCCGCCTAGCCGTTGGAACCGGCACTAATGGTCACATTAGTGCCGGTTCAATTGCAAACCGGAACTAATGAGTTTTACATTAGACCCTTTTTCTACTAGTGTCACTTGTGTCATTTCCCTTCTTGGAGATATGTCCAAAGACCTTGCTCTTGTAACACTTCGGTTTGCGGTCATGTTTGGAGGTGGAGGGTGGCTTAGGTCTGTAGTGTCGCCGCTGTTGCTGACGTGTTGTCCAGCCGTCTTGTAATTTGTAACTCCTTTGTTTTTCTCTAGCATAATGAAATAGGCAGAGCACCAGACTTTCACGTCAAAAGAGTAGTGTCTCTTGGAAATGGTAGCTTAAGGTATTCATCCTCGTTTAGGCGACATCTTTAGTTGTAGAAAATGTCAGGACCATTTGGGATTTATTTTTTATTTTTTGCGGCATCGTTTTACCTGAAAATCAACAGAAAACAAAAGGAGAGGAATGTGGGGACAAAAAACCAGAGATGAGGCAAACCTACCAACTACCAACTCCACTTTAATAATGCAGATTTGGATTGCTCCTAAAGCGCATCTAGGATGCTGGGAAATGACCCAACGGTCACCCCACCGCCCATGGGAAGCCCTCTTGTCGAACAACCCATATACGGTTTGCTAGTTCTACCATGGTTCGTGTAGGGCTAGTTATTTTAATTTTCGGTCGGTTTTGTTCAGCCACTTTTTTCCTCTCTTGGCGGTTTTCTATTTAAAATACTTTCTAAGATTTCAAATATTCATGTATTTTAACAAATATTTACAAAATTAAAAAAATATTCCTGTGTTTTTTTTAAATTGGGCATTCAAAAAAGGTTGGATAAATTTACAGTGTATTGAATTTTAAAAATAAAAAGACAACAAAAAAACAAACGTAAACTAAAAACTTGAAGAAAATCTGGTAAACCCCAGCAAAGGAAAACTCAACAAAAGTATAGGAAAACCACTACATGTTTCTATTCACGCAAAAAAAAAAGTAGTACGTGTTTTTCAAGAAATAAATTGGCAAGAACTACGTGTCTACGAGGGATGATAGGAGCAGGCAGAGGCCGCTGGCACCTGCATGCGTTGCTCTCCGGCTTCACCCCGACTGCGGTCTCCGATTCCGCTCGGCCCTAAGCCTCCCCTCCTCCCCCACTTTAATCCATCCACGCACCCAACACGGACAGATCCACGCACCCGAGACGCATTTTTTTTTGAAGCAAACGCACCCAAGACGCATCAATCGATCGGCGCACTGAATACGAAGAACTTTATAAGAAGGCAATCGATCTGAGCAGGGACGAAGAAATTGAAGACGGAGACCTTGAAGGCAATCGATCTGGGATCCATGGACTCAAGTGGCGAGGAATCCGACGGAAGTCACGACTCGATGGCCAGCGACAGCGAGGAGGAGGTCATACAGTGCCCCTGCCTCCTCCTCCCTATGGCTACCCCGACGACGGCGAGTGGCAACCCTTCGTCCTCATCGAGCGATACGCCTACTTGGCCGACCGCCACAACGACACCACCGCCACCGCCTACTTCCCGGCAACGGGTTCCCAACTCAAGGGCAGCATCAAGGTCACCTTCTGCCCCGTCGCCCCGCCGCGTGTCTCTTACTTGTGCTTCCACGCCGCTGACATGGACTACACCGAGTTCGCTTTCGATCCCGAAATCATAACCAGAGAGACCAATGGCGGCCTCGTCCTCCTACGTGTCATCGTCACTAACCGTCCATGGGAGTCCGTGTTGAGCAGCAAACGAGAATACTTCATCTACGACGCCCGTGCCGCCAAGCTCGACCACCTGCCCCACCCTGGCCGCCAACACGAACTCGACGACAGTACAGTTGCCATCGTGCCCAAGTGCCACCAACACTGCCAACGCACCACCAGCAGCAGCAGCCACCTCCACAGCGATAGCTTCACCCTGCGCCACCATGGAACAGCCTGCCAGGAGCACCACCATGACTGCACCTACGTTGTTGCGGCACAAGCTCTTCGGTTCGGGGGTCCGGAAACTTCTCACCTCTGCATGTACCACTCTGATACCAAGACCTGGAGCAGGAAGCCAGTGGTGGTCAACGGATATCCACACCACCACATAACATCAAAGACACTCACCATCAGAGGTGACAAAGGCATCGTGGCCTGGATCGACCTATGGCGAACCATCATCTTCTGTGACGTCCTCGACAAGCAACCCAAGGTTTGTTGCCTGAAGCTGCCGAAGCCCATCATGCCCACCAAGGCAGTAGGGATTGGAGATCCAAGGTCTGTTCGGGACATTGCCGTCATTGGCAACTTCATCAAGTTTGTCGACATGCATAATCACTTCGACAACTCCTCTAAAGCCTCCCAACATTGGGAGGCTGCCACATGGAGCATCAGGACCGGTAGCTTCTCCCCTAAGGATTGGACCAGGGATCACCACATTAATTCAACCCATATACCGCCTCCATCATCACTGTATAAGCTCATGGTTGATGCTGGAATCAAGGCTGCCCACCCAACCTTGTCGATTCTCTACGTTGGCCTGCCCAACATCAGCCTGCAGGATGATGCCATTGTTTACTTCCTCGTCAAGATTGACTACCGCGACCACAAAGCATGGGTGCTTGCTCTTGACATGAGGAACAAGACTGTTAAGGAAGTGAGCCCGTTTGACGGCAAGAGGACTCTTGTTTTAGGCAGGGGCTACGATACAAGTAGGATCTCCGCATATCTCAAACCTGCTCTCGGTAGCTGATCGTCTTTTTCTCCGCTCGTCTGTTACTCCCAACGCATGCTAAATTGCAATATTAATGCATATTTTTCTTGTGATCATCATATACACACATAGATAATGCAGGCTAATAATTTGAATTCAACATAAATAAGATTTGCTAGCCCATGATAACATTCATATGAAGACATGTCTGATAGACACTTGGTACCGCTGATTTGGGACGAACCTCAAGAGGGTTTAAACACATTATATAGGTATAACAAAGAGATGGGAGATGGTATGCCACCAGTATGCAAGTCAAATGCAAGTAGTGTGGGGACAACGAAATTCTCAACAGAACAATTTACTCTCATGTGACATATAATTTACTTATAGAGCGAATGTTACATGCTTATCATGACTGGTTAGCGCTAGTTGTTTATGGATCAGTTATTCTTTCCCAAACTATTATTAAAGACACGCGGAATTTGATCTGCCAGGTTCAAAGCGAATACCGAAACGACCCGGGATGCCGTGCTGAAATCCCCAGGCAAACTATTAATTTCCATATTGAGAGATCAAGATCGAGATAGCATTCGTGCTTGGAATGAGAGGCATCCTAGAATACGTCTATTGTTGTTTCGGCATGGGTTGTTACCACATCATAGGAAACAACATAGAGGTTTTAGTTTGGGTGTACATAATACCCCCTCCGTCCGAAAATACTTGTCATCAAAATGAATAAAAAAAAGATGTATCTAGAACTAAAATACATCTAGATACATCCCTTTTTATCCATTTTGATGACAAGTATTTCAGGACGGAGGGAGTACATGCATTGGATGGTTCAAGTGTGTGGAATTCTATTAGACTTAGATTTACACATGATTATGTTTTGTAGTTTCTGCAGATCAAACATCTGGTATGTTATGTGTATATGTAGCATAATATACATGAGAATCCTATTTATCAATCACCGTAATCAGGGGAGTGTTTGTGTCTGTGTAGGCCATCATAACATTTTTGTTGTAGAAAAGACATGTACATGGCTGTGGTTCATAGTGTCCGACACTGTTTATTTAAAAATCCAAAAAAGGGAGAAAAATCACGGCCGCTGCACTGATTAATGCACGCAACCTTCAGTTGAATTGTTTGTGCAACCTACACATGTAATGGCTCGAGCCATTACAAGTTACACATTTGTTTGTGTGGGCTACAAATGACATGAAAATATCGTTGTCATAGCACATAACATGTACTCATTTATGCACTTCCATTAAATATGTTGCATTGGATACAGTTTACAGTATAAAGGCCCTCTCACACCCACCACTATGCCCCATACAACTAGAAAGAATTTACTACAAACTACTTGTCTTAGTTGTTGTACAAACCTTCATTTATAATTAACATATGTAACAATCAAGGACCAACTAATATATTCGCTTTATTTTTATTTTAGTTGTCACTACAAACAATCAAGTATTCGTGTGTAATTGTAAGCATGACTGGCCTTTGTATCAGGGTCCTCTTATATAAAGGACACACTCTCTCCCTCCTTATATAGCTAAAATCATATCGGAGCAGAGTAGCTTGGGCCTATCCTTATCCTCCGGACCAGAGTACTACCCACAAATTAATGTAACACGAATGGAGTCAAGACTTGGGAAATGAAAGATAAAATGAACAACATGAGGAGCTGCACGTATGCAAGATGGTAGTTAGAGGCATCGGAAAAGGCAGGGGTTCGCTGAAGGAAATATATTGTAGTGGTCTAAGGACTTGAATTTGTTTGCTGTCACAGGATATTCCTTTGGTACCACTGGTGGATCTCGCTTTGCTCGGCAACATAGACTGTAACAGCAACAGAAAAACTGTTCATGGGAGCAAAGCTGAATAACATGCCTCTTGTGCTTCGTTTAAACTGCACGTCTTCTTGTGCTATTGATCAAAACCCGACCTTGCTCATGGTGGCTATGCCAAAGCTAAGCTAGTTTGGGTTTCCTAATCTGAACATGCAAACAATGCTAGCGGTCCAAGCGTATCTGCAGCTTCCTTGCATGCATAGCTTGATGAAATGGAGATCATAGAGTGTCCAGCACCCAGGACGGTCTGCAAGAAAAATATACGTAAAATTATCATCTAGAGGGGCTGAGTTCGTGTATGGATTTTCCGGCCAGTGCTTTCATAATACAAGGAGTGTATCAGTATGGCACTCCGTGGCAGTTGTTTATTCATGAAATAAAAAAAAGTCAAAATTCATCAGTAAACCATGCCGCATTAGGGCTACTATGAATATGTTGGTATCAATCTATCAATCAATTATCGTGATCAGGGCGCCATGTGTCGGTGTAGACCATGATCACGTTTTTTGTGTAGGCAAGGCTCGTGTGAAGTTCTGTTCCATATTGAACTGAACTGGCTTATGGAACCTACACAACTCATTTGGTTATTTTCTTTTCAAAAAGGAGATTAAACCCTAAACGTCTGGATCAATAGATGCGCACAGACATCTTTATTATAGAAGCATATCAAAAGTTGAAGAACGCAAAGACAAGGCCCAAAAACAGGTAGCCGATAATAGTTACATGACTCAGACACATGCATAACTTACTATAGGACCGCCATCTAAAATGTTTGAATTTATCACTTTCTACCGTCTTCACACGGCCATAGGTGTCTGATACTCCGCACGTTGCAGAGAGCACCACACACATATCCATCATGAGGATCTATAGGTAACCTTCCAAACAATTAGAAGCTTCTTGTTGTTAAGGGCACAATCATTCCGACAATTTCAAGTCGCCCACAAAGTTACACAAATCTGCACATCTATATGCCTTAATTTTTGGGTTAACAACGACCAACCAGTTCCCAAGAAAATTCGTTCTGCTAGTATAGGTAGAGGAAGATTAAAATCTACGTGGGTCATTCACCAAAGAATGGCGGCAAACGGACAGGAATGAAATAGATAATGAATTGTTTCATCCTTGTCACAAAGTCAATATTTTTACTTCCATGCCATGTGTGCTTCGCCCTATTTTCCTTTGTTAGGATCACCCATCTATTTACATACAACATAACTATTTTTGATCTTTAACAGTATTTTAATCTTCCGAAAAATCTTGCGGAAGACTGCCTGGTGTCAATGAGCCTGGCATACATGTTGACAGAGAAAATACTCGAGATGGGCAACTCCCAGCAGAATGTATTAGGTTCCTGCGGTAAGCTGATCGATATAAACCTTTATATGTACCAGATGGAACCATGCAATCCAGTTGTACCCATTTAGAGCCCGAGAAAACTGGGTGTTCTCAAACTCATCCCTAATACTGAAGCAACAATACTCATCCCTAATATTGAAGTAACAAAACCAACTTTCCGTTGCACGATACTCCAGTATTATACTGGTTCAAATACTGAAGTCCTAGTATTTTGTCTCCAAGCCATATATCATCCCAAAATCTCACGTTATGCCATTACCTACAGAGAAAGAGCCTCTGCTAAATAACTCCGCATTGAAAATCATCGAACCTTACCAAAATGGTGAGTCGAGCGGCTTTGCCGACACTTGTGATTAGATCTTGGAATGAAGGTATATGTTTGGAAGCAATTCTTGCTAAACACCTTCAATGGTAAGTAACTTGTCCATATATTTATTGAGCAAGCACTTTTTCGCCACCTCGAGGTCCTCAATCCCAAGACCTCCTCGATCGTCCAAATATAAAAAATTCTCACTTAGCTAAATTATATTTTCGTTTATGCTCATCGGATTTCTAGAAAAATATTGATATGCATGATCTCATCTTTTCCGCAGCGGACCCTTTGTGTATTTAAAATAAAGATACAATGTGTGGACATTTATAATGTCCACTGCACCCCCCACTATGTCACATATACATTGTGGTGAGTTTTTTTCCCAAAAAAGTTGTCTTAGTTGACATGTAGAAGCTCTCATTCATCCATAATTTATACTAGTTAAATGCCCGTGTGTTGCTACAGGCGAGACCACAAGTAAATAACTCAAACAAACAATCAATGCAAAATGAAGAATCATAAAATTAGAACTAAATAAATATCTATTAAATAATGAGGACATTTCCATAGCTATTACATGAAGGGAGAACAACATAGGCATTGCCAACAAGGAACGAGTGTTACAAAAAAAATTGCTAGGCACGGTAAAATACATATCTAAGGCGAAGGAGATATATCACTATTGGTTATACAAATCCTACGAAATTATTCAGAATTATAAAGGAGCAGTGTGATTGTCGATTACTTTAGGAGTAAACCTAAGTAGTCTCGTTACAATCAACCACATTATTTTTGGTACCCTTGGAACGGTGTGGATTCCTCATGATAGAGAATCCGAGATGGCGGCTGCAAAGCACATGTCCCATGAGCCTGGTCTTGCTCCTTGGAATCAACGGATTTACACCTAATATGCCACATAAATGAATGAGGAGTGCTAGACGTACGACGGTTTTTGGTACGATGCTTGTCCAACACTAATTTACATTCGTTAGATCAAATATATACTTAAAACAACCAGCAGACGATCACAATGTCATACCACTTTCGAACGTAAGGAGAATTTGCGCAGAAGTTCCTCCAGCACAGTTGATTGATGACCATCACGAACCATCGTTCTAGCTCATAGGGAATCTTGTCCCTTCATATAGTCCTCCAACGAGCATAGCAGGATCTCGCGCAACACGTGTATGCATTGGTCATCATAGTACAAGAACCAAATGTAGCTGTCGAGCCAAACAATTCTCGTTCAAACAACACAGCAAAAGCAAAGATTAGATTTTACCCAGTTTCTGTAGAGTTATGGGTCCCTTCTGTTGAAGTCAAGTCCCGTGCTGCAAGTATTTTTCAGTTTCCTTCAGTAAGCTAGCTCTGAATAATAAAATTGTACACTTGGTTCACAAAGTAGTAGTTTCAGGCCAAATCGTTTTTCTCTTGTAGTGCCAGACATGTACTGTGTTTACGTTGGGGCAAGATTAGCGGATCAGTGATTGTAGTGGTTGGCCACGATCTGATTGCGTGGGATGGCACGTGATAGAAGGATCGTGGGCGATCTTATCGGGCTGTCTGTTGGCAATAGCTCTGTCTTCTACTACTGCTATTAAACAATCGAGTTGTGGCAGAAACGTTACATCTCAGCCATACATCTGCCATCTCTCAATGGACCGGATTGTCTCAATGTTGTATCACATCATTTACCAAAATCAATTACCAATAACATTTACCAAAATCAATTACCAATAATTGCCATGATCTACGCCATCATAATTACGCAAAACTTACCAACCTGAGCCTATTTTAATCATAATCAATTAGCAATAATTAATCATAATCAATTAGCAATAATTACCATGATCTAATAATTACGTAATAATTACCGCGATCTCGCTCCCACTGGAGACCTCCAACTTGGGCCGTCCGGTCCTCGCTCAAACCTCTCGATTCGAATTTCTAAGGCAGCCCTCCTCATGCCGCCGTCGACCTCCTTACTCCAACCCTTATCTGTGTTGTACACGTACATATCTCTTCTCTACCACTATTAAACAAGCAAACATTTTCTTTCTTAAACATACCCCGTTAAGTGTACATCGATTAATTATCACCGTTTGATCATCTAAATTAATGAAAGCTAACATATCAGACTAATCTGATGAGTTATCAAAAGGTGCAATTAGCAATTACTGAAGGCGGACCGCTCCATCGGCGGACGAAATTTTTCTACGCCTGCTTCGGCAACTTCCGCTCAAGCATCCCATCAAATCTTCGATAATTACTACTCCTATACCATATATAATTGCCATCTAATTATTATTATCATTTTTTGTTGCTGGAGCATCTAATTATTAGTACTCCCTCCGTTCCTTGATATAAGGTGTATAGATTTTTGAGAAAAAGTCCGAAATATATGGTGTATCACGTTGCACCACTCGTTTGGATAATTTTTTTAGGGATTTGATTACATTTCCTTATATAGGGCAAGCTTCTCTATTTTCTCATGTCAATTAGTCCGGTGGAATCCCGGCCAAAACTTCTGAAATTTTCCATCTATGTGCGTTCTTTAATTTCCGTGCCAAAAACTATACACCCTATATTTAGGAACGGAGGGGGTATCAACTAAAAGAGGAAGCCACTCAACCTAATTGATCTCTTCCTACCCCGCGTCTGATGCTATTGGCGTCGAAACATGCCCCTTCATCCCTCCCTGTGCCCTCCCTATCTACGTCATCGTCCCTCCTGTTATACCTCGGCTGAAAACATATCTTCTCTAATCCCTCGCACTATCCGCCATTGCCTCTGCAACGCAACACATACCACCTCTGTCGCCGCCGTCTGGGACACCGGAGTTGCCGCGACCTCCGATTCGACGCGCTACCAGATCAGGGTGGAGACGGTCCGTGCCGGTCTGACTAGCCTGGCAGTCCTGTTTTCTGTGACTAGAACGCCTGCGCTCCAGACCGGGCCGGATCGAGCGGATCGGCAAGTGGCGACAATGATCGGCGGCAGGAGACCATGACGAGCGCGCACGATGGCAGGAGGCCACGGCGACTGTCGCGGTGGTGCATGGCGGCAGGAGGCCATGGATGGCGCCTGCAGGAGACATCTACGACGTGGACACCGGCAACGGCGAGGACGACGAAGGAGCCATCGTGCCGGCCAGCCACAGCAACTCTGGTGCGCTCCTGCACTCGCTGACGTTGTCCATGGGCTCTGGGTCCCTCTCCACCTGCGTCAGCGTGCAGCAGGCGCCCGCACGCGCCCATTCCTAAGGCGCTGCCGGCGGCGAGTACATCGGACAGAAACAGGAGGATGCACACAACTTTGATGCATTGACTGTATAACCTCTTATTTTCGTGGATGTCTCCTGCGCGCACGCACATGCATTGACTGTATGGATGGAGCGAGGTTTGGTTTGTCTTCAGTTTTCTATAGGGACATGCAACATGAGACCTGACGACCTTTTCACGTGCATGGAATCATTTTCTGTGGACGAAGCGAGCGCGGCGGCGACGACATGTTCAATTTCATCATCAAAGAAATAAGGACGAAGTGGGCGCCTGAGCCAGTTCTCTGCAGAGCAGAAGAACCGTCGTTGGGATCTGCCATACCTTGCTCGGAATACATCGAGAGTATCGCTCCTCTCCAAACAATGCCGAACATTTTCACGGTTCTTTCTTCCACTTCCTTACAAGCATTCCTGTTTTTACAACTTGGGTTTGTAAGGACGTGTGTTGCTTAATACTCAATAATCCTAGGCCTTTTCGTAAAAAATAAATAAATTGAATGAAGTATTTTTTTGTTCACCTTCTCAACTACAACGAGACTGAAGATGCCTACGCTTTATAACAATTGATTAAACATATAAAAAACTGAGATAATTAGGTGCCAGTGCTCTATGCATACGATGATTCATTTAAATGACAGGTCGATTTGTAATATCTTTATTAGTATTAGAATATCTTTTCTATGGAAATTCTTATTTTTGTCAGTGACCAAGGTGGGCAAAAGCGGGCCTGTATTATTTTCATTACCATTTATTTAAAAAACAGAAGGTGAAACAATCAAGCATCATCGTTGACCGGAGTGGAGATCTGAGTCTGACCAACGCCTGCCTACCTCCGCCAAACCATCACTTCCAGACACACCAATGTCACCTCACCCACCAGACGCGGATCCAACCTGCGCGAGAAGAAGCAGATAGCCGCCAATGGGCGTCCTGACGGGCACCACTGGGGCTAAACCTTCCTGGGACTGCGCCCCCACAGATAACATAGGTGCTGCCACGACCCTCCCACATGGAGCCGCGCAACCACCACCGCCACCCATCATTGTCTAGGGGTGGCACTGTTGCTGAGAGGGACGCCTCCCTACGAGCAGCACGCGTCACACACCATCGGACCGTCACGCTCCACCGATCACCTGAGACCTGTGCCAAAATAACAGCCTGCGAAAAAGGATGCCCTGCCTCCACCTTCCCTGGGGCACAGGTGGCTTTGTCGGCGCCCCTCCGACAACGGTGAAGCGAAGGAGGAGGGGGTGGTCTTGCGGTGCAGGTAGGTTTTTTTTTCATGTCACCTGAGTAGAGTAATGCGAATATAATATTAGTCGAGACGTGCGTTACACGTGCACGCTTACTAGTCTGAATAAAAGAAAGAAGTTCAAAAAGACGCAGTTAAGGCGTCACAAAATCTCTCGCGTTCGTCTCTGTGTGTTCATCTCCTCCACCGTAGCCTAGTTGAGTGATTAGTCCAGCTATTGTGTGTATAATTCTGGTCTAAAAATCTAGCAATTGGCATAAGAGCCTTAGGTTCTTTAGGGTTCTTGTGGTGTTTGGCGGCGGCGGCTGCAGCAGGAGGTGATTGGCGGCGGCGATGGGAGACACCTCTCCGTCGAAAGGCGATGGGAACAAGTGCGGGAGCGGTGGAAAGTACACGCCGCCAGGGACGCAGACGGCGGCGCTGTGGTGCTCGCTACCCCGTCGAGAGCCACGAATGTGCCCATTCAGTATCCAATGCTGACGGACATGAACTACTCCTTGTGGGCTGTGAAGATGAAGGTGTTGATGAAGGCGCTGCGCATCTTGTCGGCAATCGATGGCTCCGGCGAGTTTGATCGGGCCACCGACGAGGGGGCGTTCGCTGCTCTGTCTCAATCAATTCCAGATCATGTTATGATGCAGGTTGCAGACTGCGACACCGCACAGGAGGCGTCGGAGCTGATTCGGTGCGCGCGCGTCAGCGAGGACCGCGTGAAGAAGGCACGTGCGCCCCCGCTCAAGAGGCAATTTGATCGCCTCGACATGGGCGATGGGGATACGATCCCGGAGTTTACTAGGAAGCTCACCACGTTGGTGAGCGAAATCCGCTCCCTCGGTGTCACCCTCGGCGACGAGCAGTGGGGCAACCTCACAACCATGACGATGCAGGAGGTTGTCGGGCGGCTCACGACATTCGAGGAGAACCAACGCGGGCGGCGGCAGAGCCGTGGCGGCAAGGACGAGCAACTGATGCTCGTTACACGTGCGCTGGAGACACTGATGAAAGGCAAGAAGATGACCGACAGTGGCGGCGGGTCTAGCTCAAGTGGCAAGAAGGGTGATGGGCATGAAAAGGCGCGCGGTGAGCGTGTCCAGTCCAGCGGCAAAGGAAAAGACAAAGAGAAGGTCAAGAAGCATAGAAAGTTTGACATAAGCAAAGTAAGGTGCTTTTTTTTGCGGGGGTGCAAAGTAAGGTGCTTCAACTGTAATGATATGGGACACTTCCAGTCAGATTGCCCTGAGCCGAAGAGGGAAAAGGCAAACCTTACCGAGAAAGAAGGTGATGATGAGCCGGGTCTTCTATTTTCTGTTGCGTGTGAGCTCACTGAATCTGAATCTGTGCAGACCCCGACTGAGTACGTCATGCTACATGAGGATAGGATTGTGCCGAAGTTGACAGGCACACAGAACATGTCATGGTACCTCGACACTGGTGCTAGTAACCACATGACAGCCGAGTGGGGAGATTTGCTGAGCTTCACAGTGCCCTGAAGGGAACAGTAAAATTTGGTGATAGGTCAACAGTGGACATCTGCGGCCGTGGGTCAGTCCTATTTCATGGTCAGACTGGAGAGCACAAGCTGTTGACAGAGGTATACTTCATTCCAAGGCTAAAGAGCAATATAATCAGTGTAGGGCAACTAGATGAGATTGGTTGCAATACTAAAATTGAGTTTGGAGTGATGACAGTACTTGATAGACAGCGTAAGCTACTGGCCAGAGTGAAGAGGTCGCACAATGACTGTATATTATGAATATTAATCTTGCACATCCTGAATGCCTCTTGACAAAGACCAAGGATGAGTTCTGGTTATGGCATGCCCGCTATTGCATATTAATTTCCATGCATTGAGGTCCCTCTCGTCGAAAGGAATGGTGCGAAGAATGCCTTACGTGGATCAGGTTGACAGAGTTTGTGCCGGTTGCATGCTAGGAAAACAACGGCGTGCACCCTTCCCTGCAGCAGCTAGCTACCGAGCAGAGCAGCCATTGGAGCTGATGCATGGTGATCTCTGTGGTCCAGTCTCGCCACCAACATTTACTGGAAAACAATACTTTCTCTTGTTGGTCGACGACAACTCACGTTTTATGTGGGTGGAGTTTATCCGAAGCAAAGATGAGGCATTCGCTGCTCTGAAGAAAGTAAAGGCTACAGTACAGCTCAAGAAAGATGTGAAGCTCAAAGCAGTCAGAACAGATAGAGGTGGTGAGTTTACTTCGAAAGAATTTGAGGTTTACTGTGAAGAGCTTGGCATCACTCGCTACCTCACCGCGCCGTATTCGCCACAAAAAAAATGGTGTGGTCGAGCGCAGGAACCAGACAGTGATCAACATGGCAAGAAGCATGATGAAAAGTAAGGGGCTGACTGGAGCATTTTGGGGAGAAGCAGTAGTGGCTGTTGTTTACCTTTTGAATCGAGCGCTGACCAAAAGTCTAATTGGGATGACTCTGTACGAAGCAATGTATGGAGAAACCAAGTGTTGAACACCTAAGAACCTTTGGGTGTGTCAGTTATGTGAAAAAGGTGGCTGGTCACCTCCCCAAGCTAGCTGATCGGAGCTCTGCCATGGTTTTCATAGGGTATGAACCAAAGTCCAAGGCCTACCGGATGTATGATCCGGAGACGAGAAGTTGTGTGTATCTCGAGATGTTGTGTTTGCAAAAGATGAGCAGTGGAAGTGGGATTCAGAAACCATGGAAAATTTAACATCTATGGGCACATTTTCAGTACAGTACAATGTGTGCGAAGCCTGAATCCACCATTGGCACACCTGCTAATCCGGGCACATCAACATCAAGTGAGAAAACTGACTCCACCATTGGCACACCTGCTACTCCGGGCACACCAACATCAAGTGAGAGCACTCCTTCACCTTGGTCACCCAACTTTGTGTCGACCCTGACTGAAGCATCACTTCCGACTCCAACTGAGGGGCAGAGAAGATATACGGTGCTTGATGATCTGTTCAAGGAAACAATAGAAGTAGAAGCAAGTTCAGAACTTTGTCTCATGGGGTCAGAGGAACCTTCTGATCATAGACAGGCCAGCAAAGAGCACAAGTGGCGGTGTGCTATGGAAGAGGAGCTTGAATCGATCAGGAGTAACAAGACTTGGCAGCTCACCAACTTCCACCTGGACAAAAACCTACAGGCCTCAAGTGGGTTTATAAACTGAAGAAGGATTCAGCTGGAAGGGTTGTCAAGTACAAAGCACGCCTAGTAGCGAAGGGATATGTGCAACGTCCCGGGATTGATTTTGAAGAAATTTTTGCGCCAGTTGCAAGACTCGAGACAGTGCGTTTGCTGATAGCACTAGCAGCGCAAGAGAAGTGGGAGCTTCACCACATGGATGTCAAGTCTGCATTTTTAATCGGTGATCTGTCTGAGGAGGTGTATGTCACCCAGCCACCTGGGTATGAGAGGAAAGGTGATGAGGATAAGGTGCTAAAGTTGAGCAAGGCTCTCTATGGGTTGCGACAACCACCGCGTGCTTGGAACTCAAAACTTGATCAGACACTAGTCTCAATGGGGTTTGAAAACTGCCCATTAGAACATGCTGTCTACAAGAAATTCAGTGGGAACTCAACTCTTCTGGTTGGGGTGTATTTGGATGATCTCATAATTACAGGAGGCAGCAGCAAGGAGATTGCTGAGATCAAAGAGGAGACGAAAAGAAAATTCTGCATGAGTGATTTGGGCCTGCTAAGCTATTATCTTGGGATTGAGGTAAAACAAACTCGATCTGTTATCACCGTTAGCCAGTCCTCTTATGCAGCTCGGATTCTGGAGAAGTGTGGTATGGCAGATTGTTATTCGACGAAAGTTCCCATGGAGCCAAGGCACAAATTGAGCAAGCATAGTAAGAATCCTCCTGTTGATGCGACGATGTATCGTAGCATTGTTGGTAGCTTGCGCTACCTAGTCCACTCTTGCCCTGACATAGCATAGGCAGTTGGCATTGTGAGTCGATTCATGGAGTCACCCACAACAGAGCATATGGCTGCTGTCAAACAAATCTTGAGGTATGTTAAAGGTACTCTGGATTATGGAGTTGTTTATAAGTTCAGTGAAATGGGACTGCAGCTGCGTGGCTACTCTAACAGTGACCATGCCGGGGATGTGGATGATAGAAAAAAGCACCACTGGAGCTGTCTTCTATCTGGGTTCAAACTTGATTACCTGGTTGGCTCAAAAGCAGAAGGTTGTGGCTATTTCCTCATGCGAGGCAGAGTATATTGCTGGTGCAACGGCCGCATGTCAGGGAGTGTGGCTGGGGAGATTACTTGCCAATTTGATGAAGAAGGAGGTGGAACCAGTATCACTAAAAATTGACAATCAGTCAGCAGTACAGTTGTGCAAACACCCAGTTCACCATGAGAGGAGTAAACACATAGATGTGCGTTTTTATTTCATCCGTGACTGTGTGGAAAAAGGGCTTGTTTCAGTTGAGCCTGTGAGAACAAACAACCAGATCGCAGACATTCTTACAAAGCCTCTCGCCAAACAGAAACTTGTGGAGATGCGCGAGCGAGTTGGGGTGCAACCGTACTAGTGATAAAGCAGCAACAAGACTTGAGGAGGTGAATGTTGAAGTCAAGTCCCGTGCTGCAAGTATTTTTCAGTTTCCTTCAGTAAGCTAGCTCTGAATAATAAAATTGTACACTTGGTTCACAAAGTAGTAGTTTCAGGCCAAGTCGTTTTTCTCTTGTAGTGCCAGACATGTACTGTGTTTACGTTGGGGAAAGATTAGCGGATCAGTGATTGTAATGGTTGGCCACGATCTGATTGCGTGGGATGGCGCGTGATAGAAGGATCGTGGGCGATATTATCGGGCTGTCTGTTGGGGATAGTTCTGTCTTTTGAATAAAAGAAAGAAGTTCAAAAAGACGCAGTTAAGGCGTCACAAAATCTCTCGCGTTCGTCTCTGTGTGTTCATCTCCTCCACCGTAGCCTAGTTAAGTGATTAGTCCAGTTATTGTGTGTATGATTCTGGTCTAAAAATCTAGCACCTTCTTTTGAGTAAGAGCATCTACAACTGGATTTGGCAAATCCGGCTCCTCAAACGTCGGTGGGCACTGACAATACCCTCAAATTTCCACAGTTGCAGCCGGACATCTCATACTAAATACTCAAATCCATACAAAGGCATGCAAACTAAATAAATATGTGTACTACGTCGATCACCTAGCTACTCATTGTCGGAGATGTTGACGATCTCCGTGCCCGGCTCCGTCTCCTCCAGCACCTCCGCTTCGGCCACCTCCGCCTCTATCTCCGTGTCGAATTCGGCGAGGTGCGCGACGGACTTCTCCTTCTCTCGCCGGAGGAACGCCCGGTTGTCCTCCACATAGGCCTCATCTGGATGAACTCCAGGATGGCCTGCTGCTCCGCCATCTCCTCTAACTGGGCGACGTCGAACTCCGCCTCTGCCCGCTCCATGTTGAAGCCCGACAGCTGCTGCTCTGGCTCCTACTCCTCCACCTCCTCCGCCTCCATCGGGGCCATCTCCTCCTCCTCTTCCCCCGGCTCCTCCTCCGGCTCCGCCGAGTCCAGAGGCAGCCTGGCTGAAATGCGGGCGGCGTGCGCGGCTTGCCTCGCCTAGATCTCCTGTTGGATCTCGTAGTGCCGCTCCGGTGTCAGCATGGCATAGTAGGTGATCTTGCTCCGGACCATGGCTGAGTGCCGGAGCGGGAGGAGGTAGATGGGCTTGGACTGGCGGCGCGGAGAAGGGTGACGTGGATGGGTTAGGGTTCCGGGACGACGGCCGGCTTAAATAGCCGGATAGGGTCTTGGGCAGCGAGGCGGATCGGCGCCACGCGGCGACGGACATGGCGTCCGTCGGACCACCGGGTTTCCGGGCGTTTCCGCATAGGACCCCTTCGTCAGACTAACGTGACGGGCGTGTCTGGGCGTCTCCATATTCGCCCCATATTTGGGCTGGATATGAGGGGTGCCGGTCAGCCCGGGCGTTTGAGTCCCGTTTAAGGAGCCCGTCTGTGTCAGGAAAACGTGACCTGACAGTTATCGGACGGTCCGCCTGAGCTTATGAGGCGGGTTTGAGAGGTCCGGCTGTAGATGCTCTAAGTGCTCATAATGTATGTACGCTTCTAATTCTGCATGACATGACCACAAAGGACCTCTGCGTTGCTGCCGAAGAAAACGACTGCCTCAATTCTGATAGGTGAAGATAGCAATAAAGAATTCATTCTGATAGTTCTTTTGCATTCATATACAGTGAATATACACAATACGAAATAGATAAAAATATAGCACACAATAAATTTAGGATTTGTGAAATATGAGATCATGAACAATATGGAAGAAACAAATAATGGTCGACTAAAACTAATCGAGTATCATATATGATACAAAATTCTGTAGCAGTTTGTAGTTGATATGTATGCAAATGAAAGTTTGAATGTGCAATTCAGCTAAATTACAAAACAAACCATGGTGAACGCAAATATAAGTTTGCTACTGGATCTGCCATATATAAAACATTAGTGTCTCAGTCAATTATACTCCTTCCGTTCACAAATATAAGTCTTTTTAGATATTTCAACATGGACTACATAAGAAGCAAAATGAGTGAATCCCTCCAAATCAGGTATATGCATTTGTATGTAGTTTTTATTGAAATCTCTAAAAAGAATTATATTTAGGAAGGGAGGAAATACGAGAATTGCACCATAAAGATATCACAGGTAAACAAAACACAATAGTACATATATTTCTTCCAAGATAAATCAGTGGGAGTGATTTTACATACAAATATTAAATTCCACCCCATGGCATGAAGTACTCAAGATCAAACAAGAATATCTTGTTGTTCTTTTTCCGGTGGCTGCCAAAAGCTTAATATGATCATGACTACAGAAATTTTCAGAGCCAAAGGAAAAGAAGACAGAGATTTGAAAGAAAGAAACTATGCTAGATGACCATATGTACAAAAGGTAAAGAAATAATGAACCAAATTCCCCATGAATAGATAATCAAATCAAATTATTATTATGCAAATGGCTGAACAGACCCAAAAGGTGATTATACAGATCGATGTGGGCAGCAGAGGTGGAGGCGCATGTGGCGATGTGTAGATGTGGTTATGGGCTTATGGCCTTGAGCGAGGGTGTAAACCATGCACACCGTTGTCCTAATTCACAATGACCTCACTCCTCCCATCTCCTCCTCGACTGTACATCCACCAATGATTTAAAGAACAAAGACTCACTGATTTGTGGCTGAAAAAACATGGTCTAAAGTCAATATTGTACCTTCTTCAGCCTGCATGAACTGAACAAAACATTTATTGATATGTGTTGCCTTACGTGTTGATGGTTGGGGTGTCAGCTCTAACTGTCTCAATGTTTCCACATGAATCTACAAAACACTTCCAGAAAAAACTAACTGAGAAAAGATAAAATAGAAATCATCTCGGTTTTACCCTCTTTGTGTATGATGATCATTCTCATATACTATACGTATTAATTAACACGTCTTCCATCTCAAGTTAATTAACGTAACACTACACTACATGAATGCGGCCCACAAAAACTATTCAAGATTGAGGACGATGGTTTCTCAATGAGAAAAATTCACTGTAGGTCACCAAACTTGAGCTGGGTGACACATTTGTATCACTACATCAAAATACCCAAACTACGGTCTAAGTAGTTGCGCGAAGGGTTCACTTTGGTCCATGTATACGATTTTGTGTATGTATTTGCTGACTTGGCCGAGTTAGCGGCCGCCAGCTCG
>NC_041385.1:789389545-789430971 GCF_002162155.2 Triticum dicoccoides | reverse complement strand
ATGACCATTAATCCAGCCCACCTGGTCGGACCGCGCCAGCTCGCTCTCTCCCTCTCCTCCTGCACCCGCTCGCTCTCTCCCTCTCCTCCTGCACCCTCTCTGCTCGTCGTCGCTGCCGAGGTCCTCGAACTCGTCGACGTCGACGACGGCTCGATGAGCACGTCATTGGACGTTGAGCCGCCGCCATCCGCACCATTCGGGAGGGGCCTGCACGACATCCCTCTTGCTCCTACGCATCGTCGTGATGATGCCTCGCCGCCCTTGTGCGGTACGTCGTCGTCGCCAACAGTTCCGGTGCTTGATCTGTATAATTTAGCTCTGGTAAAGAGTTCCTGGTTGGATCAATTGCGCGTACGATCTAGGGTTTGGGCTTTTGTTGTACTTTCTGACGGATTGGGTGTGGGTGGTAGGGTTTTAGCAGTTCTTGGCATGGCAAAAATAGGGCTGCGTCCTGTGTTCTTGATGGGGGGTTGGAAGTTGTTGTAGTGTTTGCAGAGACCTGGAGTGGTTAGGGTTTTTTCTCCCCCAATTTTTCATGGGTGCAGGGGACTAGGGTTTAAGAAGTAAAGGTTGATTTTAGTGTCAGACTTCACTTGGTGTGCATAATTGTTTTAACTTGCAATTACATTTGCTCCGATTTAGCAAAAAATGGTTGCTTTATGACCTGTAAGATCATACATTTGTTGGAGATATGCCCTAGAGGCAATCATGTATGGTGATATTTCCTATGTGTTTATGAATAAAGATAGTCCTTGGACATTATCAATGATGTGTATCAGCAAGTACGTGACTTGTTTGTGGGACTATGCATTGTATGATGACTGTCCTAAAAGGTCCCTAATCGAAAGGGCTGTGTGGACACGCAGCCGACTAGACTAGCATATGACACAGTCGATGGCTTGGTCTCACTAGCCATGGAGCATTGGATGCTAACTGGATAATATGGACTTGGAAAGGTCTTGTCGGATTCAATGTAGTCGGATCCGAGTCGAGATAAGGTCCGAGTCGGACAGACCCAACTATGAGACGCAGCGATATGTCATCTGTGAGTCTCTAGTACAACATATGTTCTATGTCCTAAGACCTGAGCTGACGCATGTATTCGGGATGGTGACAGACTTGCTTTGGGCCGACCAAACGCTACTCCGTGACTGGGTAGTTACAAAGGTAGGTTTCGGGTTTGTCCAGTCCCATGCTACGAGACATGGTCGAGCAAGATGGGATTTGCCCCTCCGATCAGGAGAGATATACTCTGGGCCCCTCGTGTTATCCGACCAGGATAAGCATGGCCATGCTACAAGGATTATGAGATAATCCAGATAGTGGTCGGTATAACTGGAACGAGAAAGAGGTCGGGCTAGCAGAAGCATGACAATCTCGCCTTGAGCCCGACAACATATATCGTGTGGCAAAGGGAACAGAAGTGTGACACGTTGTACAGGTTCGCCTAACCAGTTTCATAGTCTGCTTGGTGGTCGGCATGCCTTGCTAGAGGCCGCTACCAACCGTGCAGGTCGGAGGTGATCCGAACTGTGACCAAGCCGACTTGAACCTAAGGGGTCGCGCGCTTAAGGAAAGGAACCTACAAGGTCGGTTCATAGGACACTGGTCGGATGTGATCCGAATTGGACTAGGAACGTGACCGAGTAGATTTTGGGCTTTAGGGTCCGTGCAAAGCCCAAGTGTGGATCCTGCGACGGACGCCTATATAAAGTGGGGGTGCGGCACACTCATGCGGTTGATCGCTTTGGCGCTGCGACTAGGGTTTGCATGTGTTGCGAATAGCCACCTCCACTCGCGGCCGACTGTGTGATCGGACCTAGCAGTCCGCCACACGGTGTTCCTCCTACACGCGCGGATACCGCTAGAGGCGGTGCACTTGCGCCGCTCCGGCGAACTTGTACGTGGGATTGGACGACCGGCTGTTCGAGGGAGATCGGACGAGAAGGAGACGATCCACACGGACGCGTTGCCCCAAATCTTCTTCCGCTGCACGACACTGCGCATCTAGTGGTAACGATCTGTGATCCATCTCCCTAGCATGTTCCTATTGTTCTGTGCATAAGAAATTTTAATTTGCAGTCGACACACCCTACCGTAGATCCCAACAGTGGTATCAGAGCCTCTGCTATAGGATTTGGATTCAGATCATCTGCATATTAGATATGTGGAGGCAGCAGATGAGATCTGTTGTCCTTGATGAGATCGGCTATGTGCATGGTTGATATGATCAACTGCACATGGGGATCGTTGAGGCTATGTTTTCTGTCAATCGGGATCGATGAGGTCGTGACACGATCTACCCCTACCGGTCGGTCATCCGCCATCGGGGCTAACAGTGAAACATAAACCCGAATTGGATTCGCGGTGATCGATAAGATCGGTCGTATTAGAAAATTCAGCGTGAATGCAGTTCAGATGCGATTTGTGATTTCCGAAAACGTGTGCATAGAGCCGTGTATTTCGTACCTGACACACAAACCGGTAGAATGCGATTCTATGCATAACTTTGTTTTGCAGGTTTGATGTGAATAGTATGGCTCATGTGTATGTGATGCATGTGTGTAATTTATACATGGCCTGCGTGTCATGTTTGTCAGCCGGCAGGAGCCAAAGTGCTGTCATTATATTGTATAACGACATGCATGTCGACTTGTGACTCTATGTAATATTCATTACTAGTTGTAGTAGTTGGATAATAGAGATCAGGTTGGTGGCTTGGCGTCCCGGCGTGACAAACAAGATGGAGTTCATAGATGGTCATCAGAGTCGGAGCCGACCTGGAAGAACGTCCATGAAGGAGCCATACTATTTCACAATATATGTTTATATGTGATTGTTATGCTTCTTTGATTCTATGCATGTTAGAATGATAGAATGATCCCTCATGAATATCAAGCGAATTGCCATCCCCGATGTTGCACCTTCGCATGTCAAGTACGTCTAGTAGTGGGCTCATAAAATTGAGGTACTGCTGGGTGTCCTTGAACTGAAGGGTTCGTGTCGGACACGGACATGCACTGCATCAGGTTAACTTGACAAGGCTATCAAAACGGTTTTGGGCCTTGTGGCAAGAAGGTTGGGAGCCGGGATATGAGATACCTTCCCGACCGACAGGAGTCGTATAGAGATACGATTAGCAAGGAGTTGCTTACCAGATAGGTATGTTGGCTAGCAGTGATGCTAAAGCTCAATAGTTGCATGCGCTAGTCGGATCCTGAATCACTGAGAGTTCGCAGAGGGATGCTGACTTCAGTGGGAGTATTTCTGTTTAAGAGAATTACTCTACATAAACACATCGCTTAGTGATTGCATATTTTCTGTTGTAGATCAATGGCACCACCTGCTCAACCCAACTTTGCATTGAAATCAATTATGGAAAAGGATAAACCGAGTGGAACTAACTTTACCACCTGGTATAGAAATCTGAGAATTGTTCTCAAGCATGATAAAAAGGAACATGTTCTAGAGGATCCACTTCCAGAGGAACCTGCCGATAATGCTAATGCCACAACTAAGAATGCCTACCAGAAACTCGTTGGTGAATGAACGGAGATCAGTTGTCTGATGCTGGCTTGTATGGAGCCCGATTTGCAACATCATTTCGAAAATGTTGAGGCTTACGATATGATCGAGAGTCTCAAGAGCATGTTTCAGACACATGCTAGGACCAAAAGGTTCAACGTCTGGCGATCCTTGATGGATTGCAAGCTGAAGGAAGGTGATCCACTGAGCCCACATGTGATCAAGATGATCGGATATGTGCAAGCTTTGAATCATTTGGGCTTCCCGTTCTTGAATGAGCTAGCTACTGATGCTGTTCTAGGTTCTCTTCCGCCCAGCTATGGGATGTTCATCTCGGAGTATCATATGCATGGCATGGATAAGAAGCTCACTGAATTGCATGGGACGCTCAAGGTGGCAGAGCAAGATATTAAGAAAGGCATGCATCAAGTGTTGATGGTGCAGAAATCGGCTAAGTTCAAGAAGAGTTGGTCCAAGAAAAAGGCTAAGGCAAAGGGCACGGAGACGGTAACCTCCGCCGCTGCGCCAAAGTCTAGACCGGACTCGAAGACCGTTTGCTTTCACTGCAAGGATACCAGTCACTGGAAGAGGAACTGTAGCAAGTGGCTTGCAGAGCATGGCAAGAAGGCCAGGAATGCTGCTTCAGGCAAAGGTACACTTGTTGCATATGTTATAGACATTTACCTTGCTAACATACCTAGTAGCTCTTGGGTATTTGATACTGTATCGGTTGTTCATATTTGCAACTCGATGCAGGGGCTGGTAAGAACTAGGCATGTGGCACAAGGGGAGATTAACATCAGGGTCGACAACAAAGCAAGAGTTGCTGCGTTGGAGGTCGGCACGATGCAGCTCCAGTTTCCTTCCAGATTCATTATGGAATTGAATAATTGTTATTACATTCCTGCACTTAGTCGGAACATTATTTCTGCCTCATGTTTGATGAGTCAAGGTTATGAATTCAATTTAAAGGACAATGGTTGTTTGATATTTTTGAATGGTATGTTCCACGGCTATGCACCCATTATTGATGGGCTATTTATATTGAATCTAGAACAGGAAGCGGCCTATAACGCGAGTGTCAAGAGGCATAAGCCTAATGAGATAAATCCGACATACTTTTGGCATTGCTGGCTTGGACACATTAGTCTGAAATGCATGAAAAAGCTCCATGATGATGGGCTCCTAACTTTGTCCGACTTCGAGTCGTTCGAGACATGTGAATCATGCTTGCTCGGCAAGATGACTAAGTCTCCTTTCGCAAAGAGTTGCGAGAGGGCTTCCGAGTTGTTGGAACTTATACATAGTGATGTGTGTGGTCCAATGAGCACAACTGCCAGAGGTGTCTGTCAGTACTTCGTGACTTTCACCGACGAGTTGAGTAGATATGGATATATCTATTTGATGAGGCACAAGTCAGAAACTTTTGAAAAGTTCAAAGAGTTTCAGAATGAGGTTGAGAATCAGCTCGGCAAGACTATAAAGCTTCTACGATCTGATCGTGGAGGTGAGTACATGAGCCAGGAGTTTGATGATCATCTGAAAAGTCGAGGTATAGTACCTCAGCTCACACCTCCGGGTACGGCACAAAAAAACGACGTGTCAGAACGGAGGAATAGGAACTTGTTGAACATGGTTCGGTCTATGATGAGAAAATCGGATTTACCCTTGTCATTTTGGGGATACGCTCTAGAAACTGCAGCTTTCACACTTAACAGGGTACCATCAAAATCCGTAGACAAGACACCACATGAGATGTGGACCGGGAAGAGTCCCAGTTTGTCATTTCAAAAGATTTGGAGTTGTGAAGCATTTTGTCAAGCGACTTATGTCAGACAAGCTTACACCTAAATCGGATAAATGCATATTCATGGGATATCCGAGGGAAACCTTGGGATATAGCTTCTACAACCGGGAAGAGAATAAAGTGTTTGTTGCTCAGAACGGGGTTTTCCTTGAGAAAGAGTTTTTCAGTCAGGAGGCCAGTGGGAGGACGGTCCGACTCGAAGAAATTCGAGAACTACTCGGGGACGGCTTGGCTGGTGATGATATCATACCGGAATCAGTCAGGGAACCCGTAGTGGAAGCGGCACCGAAACCACGGAAGTCGGAAAGATTGCGCAGAGTGCGCAATGTATTGTTGCTAGAAAGCGACGAGCCGGCCACATATGCGGAAGCGATGGTGAGCCCAGATTCCGAGGCATGGCTAGAGGCCATGAGATCCGAGTTAAAGTCCATGGATGAGAATCAAGTCTGGGACTTGGTTGATCCGCCGCCTGGCGTAACAACCATTGGTTGCAAATGGGTCTTTAAGAAGAAAACATACATGGATGGAAATGTTCAGATCCACAAAGCTCAGCTTGTCGCTAAAGGTTATGGACAAGTTCAAGGAATTGACTACGACGAGACTTACTCGCCGGTAGCGATGATGAAATCGGTGAGGATCGTACTAGCTATAGCTGCATATTACGATTACAAGATATGGCAGATGGATATCAAAACGGCTTTCCTTCACGGAAATTTAACCGAGGACGTGTATATGATACAACCCGAGGGTTTTGTCGATCCGACTAGCACTAGTAAGGTATGCAAGCTGAAGAGATCCATTTATGGGTTGAAGCAAGCATCTCGGAGTTGGAACATTCATTTTGATGAGGTCGTCACTAGTCTCGATTTCATCAAAAGCAAAGAGGACTCTTGTTTATACAAGAAGTTAAGTGGGAGCTCGATAGTGTTTATGATCTTGTATGTGGATGACATACTGCTAATCGGAAATGATGTTTCGACATTGAACTCGGTCAAGGAATCATTGAATGTCAAGTTTTCGATGAAAGACCTTGGTGAGGCAGTGTATATTTTAGGTATTAAGATCTATAGAGATAGATCGAGGAGGCTGCTCGGCTTGAGCCAGAGCACGTATGTAGATAAAGTGTTGAAGCGGTTCAACAAGAGTGAGGCGAAGAAAGGGTTCTTGCCACTCTCACATGGTATAAAGCTAAGTGAGACTCAGAGTCCTTCGACATCTGATGAGCGAAGCAGGATGAGTAGGATTCTGTATGCCTCGGCAATCGGATCCATCATGTATGCCATGATATGTAGAAGGCCTAATGTTGCTTTTGCAATAAGCCTAACAAGTAGATACCAGGCCAACCCAGGTGAGAGTCTCTGGGCAGCGGTAAAGGCTATTTTGGAGTACCTGAAAAGGACTAAAGAGATGTTCCTAGTTTATGGAGGTGAGGAAGAGCTCGTCGCAAGGGGTTATGTCAATGCTAGTTTCGAAACCGACAGAGACGATTGTCGATCACAGTCTGGATTCGTGTACGTCCTGAATGGAGGAGCAATGCACTGGATGAGTTCCAAGTAGGATACGATGGCCGATTCTACCACAGAAGCCGAATACATTGCGGCTTCTGAAGCTGCAAAGGAAGGTGTTTGGATCCGGCATTTTGTAGATGATCTTTGTAGTTTCCCAGCCTCGGTGAAACCGTTGGACCTTTACTGTGATAATTCTGGTGCCATCGCACAAGCCAAGGAGCCGAGGAATCACCACAAGTCAGACACATAGATCGGAAATATCACCTGATACGAAAGATCGTAAAGAATGGTGATGTAGACATATGCAAAATTCACACGAATGCAAATGTTGCAGATCCGTTGACTAAGCCGCTTCCACAACCCAAGCATGAGGGGCACGTTAGAGCTATGGGCATTCGATGTCTATTTGATTGACTCTAGTGCAAGTGGGAGACTGTTGGAGATATGCCCTAGAGGCAATCATGTATGATGATATTTCCTATGTGTTTATGAATAAAGATAGTCCTTGGACATTATCAATGATGTGTATCAGCAAGTACGTGACTTGTTTGTGGGACTATGCATTGTATGATGACTGTCCTAAAAGGTCCCTAATCGAAAGGGCTGTGTGGACGCGCAGCCGACTAGACTAGCATATGACACAGTCAATGGCTTGGTCTCACTAGCCATGGAGCATTGGATGCTCACCGGATAATATGGACTTGGAAAGGTCTTGTCGGATTCGACGTAGTCAGATCCGAGTCGAGATAAGGTCCGAGTCGGACAGACCCAACTATGAGATGCAACGATATGTCATCTGTGAGTCTCTAGTACAACATATGTTCTATGTCCTAAGACCTGAGCTGACAAATGTACTCGGGATGGTGACAGACTTGCTTTGGGCCGACCAAACGCTACTTCGTGACTGGGTAGTTACAAAGGTAGGTTTCGAGTTTGTCCAGTCCCATGCTGCAAGACATGGTCGAGCAAGATGGGATTTGCCCCTCTGATCAGGAGAGATATACTCTGGGCCCCTCGTGTGATCCGACCAGGATAAGCATGGCCATGCAACAAGGATTATGAGATAATCCAGATAGTGGTAGGTATCACTGGAATGAGAAAGAGGTCGGGCTAGCAGAAGCATGACAATCTCGCCTTGAGCCCGACAACATATATCGTGTGGCAAAGGGAACAGAAGTGTGACACGTTGTACAGGTTCGCCTAACCAGTTTCATAGTCTGCTTGGTGGTCGGCATGCCTTGCTAGAGGCCGCTACCAACCGTGCAGGTCAGAGGTGATCCGAACTGTGACCAAGCCGACTTGAACCTAAGGGGTCGCGCGCTTAAGGGAAGGAACCTATGAGGTCAGCTCGTAGGACACTGGTCAGATGCGATCCGAACTGGACTAGGAACGTGACCGAGTAGACTTTGGGCTTTAGGGTCCGTGCAAAGCCCAAATGTTGAGCCTGCGACGGACGCCTATATAAAGTGGGGGTGCGGCACACTCATGCGGTTAATCGCTTCGGTGTTGCGACTAAGGTTTGTATGTGTTGCGAATAGCCACCTCCACTCGCCACCGAATGTGTGATCGGACCTAGCAGTCCGCCGCACGGTGTTCCTCCTACACGCGCGGATACCGTTAGAGGTGGTGCACTTGCACCGCTCCGGGGAACTTGTACGTGGGATCGGACGACCGGGTGTTCGAGGGAGATCAGACGAGAAGGAGACGATCCACGTGGACGCGCTGCCCCAACTCTTCTTCCGCTGCACGGCACTGCGCATCTAGTGGTAACGATTTGTGATCCATCTCCCATAGCATGTTCCTATTGTTTTGCACGTAGGAAATTTAATTTGCAGTCGACGCACCCTACCGTAGGTCCCAACAACATTTGTTAATTGGAGGCCAAGAATCTCTGCTTTTCTTTCTGGAAAAGTCTGAATTTTGTACTGTATGAACCTCTCTGTACTTGCCTTTGTCTGAAATGTTTGTACTTTTTTCACTTTGATTGTTTTGCAGGACCCTTAAGCAACCACTTCTCTCTTGAGGTCATACATGGTGGCTATTTTCTTTGTGCTGGCAAGCACAGGGATTATCACAAAGATTACTACATTTGGTATGATTACTGTGACATAGATAATTGGACACCTAATGTTGTTGTCATTCTAGTGGAGGAAATTGTATATGAGTTTGAGGAAAGGATCAGGGCTTATTGGTGTGTTCCTGGTTTGACAGTCTACAAGAATGGATTAAGAGGGATTAAGTTAGGGGACAACACTATGACAGAAAACATGAAGGATTGTGCTTCGAATGGCAACCACTTCTACCAGATTTTCCTTGATGATGATGAGAGCATGAGATCATTTATTTCTCCTGTTCATGTTCAATCTGATGATGAGGATCCTCCAATTGCCAGGTTCAGTGGCATTAGGCCAAAGAAGGAGAATGCACGCCGGCAGCAAAAGGAGCAGGCACAACAACATCAAGAGGAGTAGACTGAGCTCACTCTAGTGGAACAGGAGCAGGCTGAGCTCCCTCAAGCGGAACAGGAGCTGCCTCAGCATGATCAAGAGCATGAGCAAGATGAAGTAGAGTCAGAAAGTGGAGCAGAGTCAGAAGAAGATGATTTCATACCAAGTCCACCCCAGCCAGGAACTACTTACCTTTCATCTTAGTTTGGGTTTAGGGCCAGAAAATCCTATAGGTTTTTGAACATGGATACAACAGATGCAGTTGGTGATTTAGTAATCCATGGTTCAAATGAAGAATACAATCCTCAGCATGTTGATTCAGACATTGATCTTGATGATGATGATGAATTATTTGCCAGAAATGTTGATTGTGAGAAAGGTAAAGGTGAAGCAGTGCAAGAAGAACATGATGATCCTACTGAAGATGTGGATATGTGTCTGCCTTGTTTTGATGAAGATAAGGTGAAGCTAAATTTCAAAAGTTTTAGAGAGAAAGACCTCACTAAACCACAGTTTCAAGTTGGCCAGACCTTTAGATCTGTTGAGTTCCTGAAGAAAGCTATCAAAGAGTACATTTGTCAGGAGAGAGTTGGCATTAAATGCCCCAGAAATGATAGGAAAAGACTCAATGCCATTTGTGAAGATGGGTGCCCTTGGACCTTGTCTGCATTATTTGATGGGAGAATCAACTGCTTCATGATCAAAAAATACAACCCAAAGCATACATGCATAAAGAAATGGTGTGTTAAGTCATTCACTCCTCCTTTTATGGCTGGAAAATATGTTGATTCTTTCAGAGCAGATGAAAACATTAATATGAAATTTTTTGCAAGGGTCGTTCAGAAAGATTGGAACATGACAGCAACAAGTAGCAAGCTCAGAAGGGCTAAGAGGCTAGTGAAGAAAGTCATTGAAGGAGATGAGTTGGAGCAGTACAACAGCATGTGGGATTATGCACAAGAATTCGGAAGATCAAACCCAGGCAGTTCTTTCTATGTGGGTGTCAGTGATGGCATATTTGGAAGTTGTTATTTCTCTCTGGATGCCTATAAAAGGGTTTTCATGCAACCATGTAGGCCTATCATTTGTTTGGATGGCTGCCACCTAAAGACAAAGTATGGATGTGTTATGCTGTGTGCTGTTTGCATGGATCCTAATGACTGCATTTGCCCTCTAGCTTTTGCAGTTGTTGAGGTAGAGAACACTGTCACATGGAATGGTTTCTGTCAAATCTGAAGAGTGACTTGGGAATTCTAAACACGGAGCCATGGACTATAATGTCAGATAAGCAAAAGGGGCTGATCAAGGGAGTGAGGCAGCACTTTCCTGATGCAGAGCACAGACAATGTGTAGGCATATATGGCAGAATTTTCAGCAAACACAAAAAGGAGATGTTCTTAAGAACCAGTTGTGGAAGGGTGCAAGGAGCACAACACCAGCACCATGGACTGAAAGCATGAAGGAAATGAAGGCCATCAACCTAGAAGCATACAAATGGCTTGAGCAGCTACCACCCAACACTTGGGTTAGGGGCTTCCAAAGAGAATTGGTCAAGTATGATATCCTTCTGAACAACAACTATGATGTTTTCAACAAATATATTCTTCAGGCTAGGGAGATGCATCTCAGATCAATGATTGACAAGATCAAAACACAACTCATGGTCAGATTCTACAACAAAAGAAAGGAGGCAGAGACCTAGCCTGGCTCAATATGCCCAAAAATTAGGAAAAGAATTAAGAAGAATATAGAGCTGTCAGCTACATGCATGGTTTCAGGGGCTGGTGATGGCATCTTTCAGGTTGACAACAGGAATGGGACATACATTATTGACATGAAGGAAGAAAGATGTACATGCAAAAGGTGGGATCTTAGTGAAGTTCCATGTCACCATACAATTGCATGCTGCAGGCTTGAGAGGATTGATCCTAAGAGTTTGATGCACTCCTGTTACAGTATAGAAGCATTCAAGCTAGCATACAAACCCATTATCAAGCCTTGCAGAGATAGGAGTGAGTGGCAGAAGATGAATGGTTGTGAAATCAAGCCACCTATCTATGAAAAAAAAGTAGGAAGGCCTTCAAACAAGAGTAGGAGAAAACAGTCTTATGAGATTGAAAAGAAAGATGGAACCAAGGTGATGAGCAGACATGGAACCACAATAACATGTTCACACTGCCATGAATCATGCCACAACATCAAAGGATGTAATCAAAGAAAGGCTAGCATTTTGCCAAATCTAGCAAAGAGAACAACAAGAAGGGGTCCAAGGGCCATTCATGATGACGTGTCAGATGATGAACTTGTTCTGCCACAACAAGATGATGGCCAAGGTACACAGGAGGTGGTTCATGTCACACAAGATGATGGTCAAGTAACACAGGAGGACGTCCATGTTGATGGCCAAGTTACAGATGAGGAGGTCCATGTTGATGGCCAAGATACACATGAGGAGGTCATTGTCTCACAAGATGGTGGAGCAGATACACTGACAGTTAGCTTCAATTTCTTATCTAAATTTAGTTATCTTAACCCAATTTAGTTATCTAAGCCCAATTTAGATAACATTTAACAGAAAGTACAAGTGACACAAATCCAGGAGGAGGTTCATGTTCATTTGACAGAAAGTACACATTCTAGGAAAGATACAAAGTCATTTTTTACAATGACAGAAATTCAATCAAATTCATTCAACATGCCCTTCAGCTTCATTATCTTCTCCCTGGTGGCTCTTTGTGTTTGAATAGGTCACCAATCATGTACTCAAGCTTCCTTTTCTCATGCTTCAAATCACCCCTCTCTTGAATCACTTGGTCCCTCTCCTGCACTGCTTGGTCCCTCTCTTTCTCTGCTTTAACCCCAAAGACCTGATGAATGTTGGTTATTGACTTGTCTGTCATCTTCTTCTTCTCAAATTCTTCCTTTATATCAGTCAGAGCAAGTTGTGTGCTGCCTAATTGGCTCATTGCCTGCTCCTTCCCAGCCACCATCTTAGTAAAATCAAGCTTTAAATGCCTCAACTCATTCTCCATCTTCTTCTCTTCAAGAACCTTCAATTTTTCTTCAGCACTCACAACATTTTGTCTGAGCCTCTGTCTTTTCTCCTGTTCATACATGGTCCATATACTATCTAGGCTCATCTTCAGAGCATCAGGCAACTCAGGGTCAACCCACTCAACATATCTGCATTTAGGTACCTCCTAACAATTTAGACCAAACAAAAAATTCAGTTAACTGCCAGTATTCAGTTCTATGCATGATGATGGTACTTAAAACATAATTTAAATGTCTTCCTATTTAACAGTGCCAAATGCAAAAAAAATTACTAACCTTCTGTGCACAAGCTAGAAACCTTCTGCCACTATCAACAGATTCAAATGCCACATGCTTCTCACACAAAGATCCATGCCCTTATCTAAAGTTAGGCAGATTTGTAGCCAAGCCACTCCATTCCTCACAAGAAATTGTGGCAGGTGGCCAAACAAAAGAGAGACATTTGGAATCAATTGACAGAGAAACCCTAGCTGAGAAACCCTAGACTGGGTGGGGAGCACTCAGAAGAACTAGGAAGATCATCCCAGGACACCATGGTTGAAGATGAGAAGGGGATCTGTTGCTGCTATCGGACATAGGAGAGAAGGGATCTGGTGGTGCACAAAATTGAAGATGAAAGATGAAGAAGAAGAAGGGGATCTGGTGGTGGACTAGTGATGGACCAAAGCTACATGTAGAGTGCAATTTGCTGGGTGGGTGTTTGCAGCAGGTACAAGTAGTTCAGTTGTGTTGAGAAAGGGGACCTGGGCTGACATGAGTTACAGTTGGTGGAGCTGGCATAATTGGCTCTGCCTACAATGCCGAATTAGCTCTGCCAGATAAAGTACATTTCTGACAAAATTAGGTACACTTCTGTTAGAATTAGTTTAACTACACTTCTGACATCAAATACATGTGTCAGTCATTTCAAAGCAATTAGGTCAAGCAGACTTCATATTACTGATATATTACATCTGTCATATTTCTGTAGGTAATTGCAATACAGTTCAAATATTAGGACAAGTCTTCATATTACTGACATATTATCCATTACAACAAGCAATCCAACCAAGACTTCATACTGAGCAAACAAGAGATCTCTACACCGACATTTAGTATGCTCAATTTAAAACAAGAGATCTCTTAGAAGACCTACACCTACTCATTTAACAACACTTCAATTCTTCTTAATTAAGGTGAAACACATCACACAAAGCACTATAACAAAAGCCATCAACAGCTTTAGCAGCAGCAAAATCTCTCTGCCTAATCCTAACAACATAGCAATTTGCTGCTTGGTAGCATACTTATTCTCACTAGAACTGGCATAATAAGCTCTGCCTACAGTGGCTCTTCCAGTCATGCCTCTTCCAGTCATGCCCCTTCCAGCTGTGCTTCTGCCTGCCATTGATTTAGTCCTCTGCCTCTCAAGCTCTTCTCTCCTGTCCTTAGCTGCACCAATTGCATCTACATCAACATCACCAACCAGCCGCCTTGTTTCAACCAGATGCTCCACATATTCAAGCTCCCAGCGCCAGAAATCACAAGTGACTTGTGATGACACACACGTGTAGGAGATCTATCGTAGTCCTTTCGATAAGTAAGAGTGTCGAACCCAACGAGGAGCAGAAGGAAATGATAAGCGGTTTTCAGTATGGTTTTCTGCAAGCACTGAAATTGTAGGTGATAGATAGTTTTGTGATAAGATAAATAGTAACGAGTAACAAGTAAACAAAATAAATAAAGTGCAGCAAGGTGGCGCAATCCTTTATGTAGCAAAGGATAAGCCTGAACAATTTCTAATAATGGTAAAGGAGCTCCCGAGGACACATGGGAATTATCGTCAAGCTAGTTTTCATCACGCTCATATGATTCCTGTTCGGTACCTTGATAATTTGATATGTGGGTGGACCAGTGTCGGTGGGAAATGACACCTTTGGGATCACTGGGATCCCTTCTGCAGTTTCGGGGCGTGGAATCGTGAGAAGAGCGGGACTAGTGGATGGCACAAAGGGGATTTACCTAGGTTCGGGCCGCAATGATGCGTAAAACCCTACGATCCTGCTTTGGTGGTTGTATTAGTGTTCTTGAGCTCTTGAAGTAGCTCTGGGTGCTGCGAGGTTCCAAAGAGCCGAATCCCCTCTCAGTATGCCATGGGCCTCCTTTTATAGGCGAAAGGGGCTGCCATAGTAGCACACAGGAGGTGGAAAGCGCTACAATGTTGCGTGGTTATCGCTAGCATTACAGGACGAGACGCATTAAATGCGGGGCTTAGGTGTCCTTCACTTTATCGGGGGACGGGGGTGAGGTCCATCCTGTCCGTCGTCGCCCCTCCTGGCTTCGACACGCGCCCCGGCCAGCAACGCATGCAGCGCCATGTAGGCAGGCAGGCAGCTGAGGTGGCACGGTGGTGGAGTCTCCACGAAGGTTTGCATGCTGCCACGCAGGCGCCTGCCCAGCTGGTTGGGTCGGCGGCTGCGTACGAACGGCGGTAGGAACTTGGCGGGTGCGGGCCTAGCAGTGGCCTTGCCGGTGCGCTTGGCGATGGTCTTGCCGGGTGGCCCGACAAGGGTCTTGTGGTGGCGCGCTGGCTTCCCTGGCAGGGATCTTGCCGGGGAGCCCTGTGGGTTTCTTTGGTGAGGATGGTTGCCTTCCTATCCTCTTTTGATCTTGATTGCTCTTTGTCTTCACAAAGATCTGCATGCCACCACGGAGGTGCCTCCCGAACCCTTCCTCAATGCGACTGCTCAGCGTCGGTGGGCCTGAAGGTGGCTCACTCAGTGGGCGTGTGGACAAGCTACCCCGGCAAGGATCTTGCCGGGGCTGCTGAGGTGCCGGGGCAACCTGCATTGCCCGCGTGACCTTTGTGGTCTTGGTCCTTCGTCGTTTGCTTTGCTTGTTCTTGTGGCTTTGGCTTTTCTCCGGCTTCCCTCTCTTGCCTTGCTCTCGTGTGGTCGTGGCAGGTGGCTCTGACTGCCCGTGCACAAGTAAAGGGGTCAAAAGCTAGGCCCCTACTTTTGTACACCGACAGGAGCCCCTGGGCCTGGGCCACACATAAGCGCAACACGTTGTTGGGCCAGGCCCAGAATGGTGCATGGGCAGTTGAGGTGGATTTTACCGCGGCCATTGTTCTTCCCGCTGCGCTTCCCCACGACCCGCGTTGAACGCGCGACGTGGAGGTCGTGTGCATGCGTGACGTGGGAGGCATACGTGGGATGGCGACCGCACGCATGCGTCACGTCGCAGTTAATGGGAAAGGAGGCGGCCCGCATCTTCCCCATAAAAAAGGATAACCACGGGCGCACTTCTCACTTTTCTCCTTTCCTGCGCCTCCCTCCATCTTGAAACCGCCGCCCCCCTTTCTTCTTCCTCGAGCCTACTGCTTCTGCTCATCACCGACGCACTTCCTCCATCCCCTGCTTTCTGCGACCGCAATGGCGCCCAAATCCTCCAAGGGAAAGGGGGCGGCCAAGGATGCCGGCGTGGCGGAGCCGTCGGAGAGCGAGCTCGTGGCGCGACGGGTGCAGTTCGCCCTCTTTCCCTTGGCGGTCGACGTGCCCATGCTCCGGGAGTACTACAAGACCCTGTGGGGTGTGAAGATGGGGGGAAAGACGACGGGGCATCCGGCCACACGTGTCGTCCCTGCCAGCGCTGGGCCCTCCCCAAATCGGTACCCTTTCTTCGTTGATTACTTCTCCTGCGGGCTCTGTCCCCCTTTCTTTGATTTCTTCAAGGATATGATGTACACCTTCGGCTTCCGCCTCCTTGACTTCACCCCAAATGCCGTGGCGTGTATGGCCCTTTTTGCACACCTTTGAGAGGGCTTCATCGGGGTGCATCCCAGCATGACGCTCTTCCGCCACTATTTCTCCCCTCGGATCCCAAAGGGGGCGCCATCACCGGCAGCGTCACTTGGATTCCAAGGGCCAAAGGAGCATATCTGGACGGCGCCATAAAGGAGAGGTGGGAAGAGTGGTGGGGACGATGGTGCTATATCGAGGAGGAGAACCCGCCAGCGTTCTGTGAGGTCCGTCAGGTGGCGCTGGTCCGTGGGAAGGACTGGGGCGACGTCGACGTTGACGATGCGAAGCTCACGGTTGCCACCACCAGGATCCTCAGGCTTACCCGGGCCGGGCTCACCATCGATATGATCGGCGCGGACTTCATCCACCGCAGGATTGCCCCTCTGCACGACAAGGGGAGGTCGGTCTGGCTTTTTGTGAATGCTGCTGATATCATGAGGCTCCGCCCTGGCCTCGACCATAATCTAACGGTGCTGAGGCATGCTCACCTCTGCCAGCGAATCTTCCAGCTCGAGGTTAATGAAGAGGGCGAGGTGGAGCGGTCCGGCAAGGTGGCAAGGGCTGTCGCGAAGGCCGGCAAGGTGGACAAGGATCCCGTCTTCAAGTTGCCGACGGGGGTGGTCTTGCTCAGCAACAATTTTGCAGAGACGTGGAGACGCTGGCCCAGAGGATGAAGAGGGCCCGGACATCGGCGAGCAGCCATCCCCCGGCAGGCACCTCCGGCACGCCACTGGTGGTGTTGGGCAGCCCGGACAGCAGCCCTCGGCCCAGCCACCAGTGTGAGTCCATCACCCGCCCTCCATCAGCGTGCGTTATGCGTGGTGCTTTAGTGCTAACCATGCCGTGGATGCAGGAGAGGAGCAGCACCAAGGGGAGCCACAAAGGGCTTCTCCTATCGTGCCTCCTCCGTCAACCACACCGCCCCGTGGGGCGTCCCTGGCAAGGGCACCAAGCCCCGAGGCCATGCACACGGAGGAGGAAGAGGAGAACGCAGGCGCCGGTGGCTTTTCTTCGGTGCCGGATCTTGGCGGAGAAAGGGCCTCTACCTCTCGGCCTGGTGCAGGTAGGCTGCCCGTCTGTTTCTTCGTTCACATTCTTCTTTTTCTCTTTTCCTCACCGGCTTTCGATCTTGGCTCCACCCCGTCTCTTTCTTGGTGTTCAGGCCCTTCTTCGGAGGATGTCGACACCACCATCGAGGACGTCGCCGCAGAGGCCACGGCGGAGGCGGAGAAGATTGCTGCCGAGGAGAGCGCCAGGGGCGCCGCCGAAGACGCCGCCAAGGGGTCCACTAAAGGCCCCGACAAGGAGAGTGCCGAGGAGCCCAGCAAGGGGCCCATCGAGGGGACCGGCAAGGCCACTGCCGAGGAGGCAATGGTCGACGACCAGCGCTCTTCCTCTGCCGCCTCTGGCTCCGGCAAGTATCTGAAGGTGAGCGATGATCTCTTCGTCCACCTTCCAGGCGTGTCAAGCTCTAGATCCCCCGTCAAGGGGGAGTTGCTCGACAACGAGGTACTTGCTGCCGCCGGTTTTGACGTTCTCGACGAGCCGAGCGTCGACGGCGATGGCTCCCAGGAGGAGGAGCTGCTCCGGGCGATGGGCGCCAACTTTTGGAAACTCCAGGCTCTCCACCGCACTCGCCTGGACAAGGCCAAGTCCAAGACGGCGGTGGTGGAGAAAGTTGAGGTATATTTTGAGGAGCGCGTCGCCGAGGCACAGGGTTGGTGGCGCCAGGCTCAGGACGAGGTGAAGGCCGCTCAGGGCGAGCTGGCCAGGCGCGACCAGGAGCTCACCATGAGGCTGGCCGACATCTAGAAGGCCCAGGAAACAGCGAAGAGGCTGGCTGACGAGACCGCAGCCGCCCAGTCCCAGCACGAGGCCGCCCAGAGGACCCAGGAGGAGGACCTTTCCGCACGCGAGGAAAAGCTTGCCGCCACTCTCCGCGGCAAGGATGAAGAAGTGGACAAGCTCGTCCTGCAGCGGACCCAAGAGCTGGAGCGGAGGTATCAGGAGGCACTCAACACCCTGGCTCAGGCTTACGCCGGCAAGGTGAAAGAGCTGGAGGATCAAACTCTGAAGCTGTCCCAGGAGAAGGACACACTCAACGGCACCCTGACAGAGGTGCATGGTGAGATCATTGGAAAATCCGGAGAGCTCTCCGAGGCCAACGCCTCCATCAAAGATCTCAAGTAGAAGCTGGGAGAGCTCGAGGAGGTACTGTCGGGGGCCTTGACCCGGGAGGGACTCCTGACAAGGGAGCTGGAGACGGAGAAGCAGCTGCTGAGGAGTGAGACCGCCAACCTCAAGGATCACAAGGCGGACGAGAAACGCTGGCTTGAGCACCTTGCTGCCGTCGCAAACTCGGCTGCCGACCAGCTGGCCATCATGGGGGTGCCAGGCATGGAGTATGCCCCGGAAGTAAACCCGGGCCCCAATGCCAGCCTGACCATATACTTTGAGAGGTTCGTTGGCGCCTTGAAGAGGCTCCACTCCAACCGGGTGGCCTCTCTTGCCGAAGAGTCCCGGATTCTTTGCCAGGGGGTCATCACCAGGGTGCTCGTCAAGATAGCGCATTGTCATCCTGACCTCGACTTCGAAGCGGTGCTGAAGAGCTTGCCGGAGGATGCTAACATCGCAACACTCAACGAGTGTATCCAGCCCATCCTCAGCCGCATCGACAAAATCAAGAGGTTGGAGGGCCAACGCCGGGACTTAGCACCTTGTTTCTTATCGCCGCTGCAGGTTCATGACCAAGACAAATGCTATCTTTAGTTAGAACTGCGGCGGCAATTTATGTAATATGACTCTACAGTACCCCTAAAACTATGCATGTTGTTTTCCTGTTCGATTTTCCTTTGTATGTATGCCCCACGTCGTCTGGGTAAGCTTGTCGGCGCGTAAACCCGGGGCGGCGCCTTGAGGACGGATCCTCATTAGCCTGCCGGGTGTGCTTGCTGCCGGCGGAGCACCTTACCGCCGCCAGCGCGGCAGCTCGATCTGTCGAGCTTGACTCGAGTCAGAAACAAGAGCGTAGATGGTGACGGAAGGCTACCCTGCCGCTCTCGACGCGGCCGCTCGAACTGTTGAGCAGGCTCGAAACAGAACTAGGGCGTTGCCAATTGCGGGGGCCCCCTCCGCGTACATGTTTCTCATACATAGGCAGAACCATCGAGGACAACAACCTTATAATTAAGGATAAGAACTTAAACTTTAGCATGACTTAGCTCTTTCGTTGCCGCCTCAGCGTCCTTCACGTCAACGGGCAGCGCCGCCCTCTTGGCCGCTTTCTCCGCAGGTGCCGTGGCAATGATGAACTACCAGGCCTACCCTTAGGCCAGATTCTCACAATTTGCGCCCCCTACCTGGGCGCCAAAGATATCAGTGGGAAACGACACCTATGGGATCACTGGGATCCCTTCTGTGGTTGCGGGGCGCGGAATCGTGAGAAGAGCGGGACTAGTGGATGGCACAAAGGGGATTTACCCAGGTTCGGGCCGCAATGATGCGTAAAACCCTACGATCCTGCTTTGGTGGTTGTATTAGTGTTCTTGAGCTCTTGAGCTAGCTCTGGGTGCTGCGAGGTTCCAAAGAGCCCATCCCCTCTCAGTATGCCATGGCCTCCTTTTACAGGCGAAAGGGGCTGCCACAATAGCACATAGGAGGTGGAAAGCGCTACAACGTTGCATGGCTATCGCTAGCATTACAAGACGAGACAGATTAAATGCGGGGCTTAGGTGTCCTTCACTTTATTGGGGGACGGGGGTGAGGCCCGTCCCGTCCGTCACCGCCCCTCCTGGCTTCGACACGCGCCCCGGCCAGCAACGCATGCAGCGCCATCTACGCGGGCAGGCAGCTGAGGTGGCGCGGTGGTGGAGTCTCCATGAAGGTTTGCATGCTGCCACACAGGCTCCTGCCCAGCTGGTTGGGTCGGTGGCTGCGTACGAACAACGGTAGGAACTTGGCGGGTGCGGGCGTGGCAGTGGCCTTGCCGATGCGCTTGGCGATGGTCTTGCCGGGTGGCCCGGCAAGGGTCTTGCCGTGGCGTGCTGTTACGTCCATTTTGCATCATGCTTTTATATCAATATTTATTGCATTATGGGCTGTCATTACACATTATATCTCAATACTTATGGTCATTCTCTCTTATTTTACAAGGTTTACCATGAAGAGGGGGAATGCCGGCAGCTGGAATTCTGGCTGGAAAAGGAGCAAACGTTGGAAACCTATTCTGCACAACTCCAGAAGTCCTGAAACTCCACGAAACAACTTTTTGGATTTATTAAGAATTTATGAGTGAAAGAAATAGGCCAGGGGGCCCACACCCTGTCCAGGAGACAGGGGGCGCCCCCCTATAGGGCGCGACCCCCTATTTCCTGGCCCCCCCGGTGGGCCTCCGGCGTCCATCTTCTGCTATATCATCACTCTTACCCTGGAAAAAATCATGGGCAAGCTTACGGGACGAAACTCCGCCGCCACGAGGCGGAACCTTGGCGGAAACAATATAGGTCTTTGGCGGAGCTGTTCTGCCGGGGGCACTTTCCCGGAGGAGGAAATCATCACCAACGTCATCACCAACGATCCTCTCTTTGGGAGGGGGTCAATCTCCGTCAACATCTTCACTAGCACCATCTCCTCTCAAAACCATAGTACATCTCTTGTATCCAATCTTCTATCGAAACCACAAATTGGTACGTGTGGGTTGCTAGTAGTGTTGATTACTCCCTGTAGTTGATGCTAATTGGTTTACTTGGTGGAAGATCATGTTCAGATCCTTCATGCATATTATTACCCCTCTGATTATGGACATGAATATGGTTTGTGAGTAGTTACATTTGTTCCTGAGGACATGGGTGAAGTCTTGCTATTAGTAGTCATGTGAATTGGGTATTCATTAGATATTTTGATGAGATGTATGTTGTCTTTCCTCTAGTGGTATTATGTGAACGTCGACTACATGACACTTCACCATTATTTGGGTCTAGAGGAAGGCATAGGGAAGTAATAAGTAGATGATGGGTCGCTAGACTGACAGAAGCTTAAACCCTAGTTTATGCGTTGCTTCGTTAGGGGTTGATATGGACCCATATGTTTAATGTTGTGGTTAGGTTTACCATAATACTCCTTTTTGTAGTTGAAGATGCTTGCAATAGGGGTTAATCATAAGTGGGATGCTTGTCCAAGTTAGGGCAGTACCCAAGTGCCGGTCCACCCACATATCAAACTATCAAAGTACCGAACTCGAATCTTACGAACGTGATGAAAACTAACTTGACGATAATTCCCAATGTGTCCTCGGGAGCTCCTTCTTCATTATTAGAATTTGTCCAGGCTTATCCTTTGCTACATAAAGGATTGGGCCACCTTGCTGCACTTTATTTACTTTACTTACTTTTTGCTCGTTACTATTTATCTTATCACAAAACTATCTATCACCTACTATTTCAGTGCTTGCAGAGAAAACCTTACTGAAAACCGCTTATCATTTCCTTCTGCTCCTCATTGGGTTCGACACTCTTACTTATCAAAAGAACTACAATAGATCCCCTACACTTGTGGGTCATCAAGAATCTTTTCTGGCGCCGTTGTCGGGGAGTGTAGCGCTTTTGGTGAGTGGAACTTGGTAAGGAAACATTTATATAGTGTGCTGAAACTTTCTGTTACTTGTCACTATGGAAACTAATCCTTTGAGGGGCTTGTTTGGGGTATATTCACCCCAACAATAAGAGCAAAGAGATGCTCCTCAACCTACTGAACCTTATGAAAATATTCACTTTGATATTCCCTCGGGTATGATAGAAAAACTGCTAGCTAATCCCTTTGCAGGAGAAGGAACATTGCATCCCGATTTACACCTTATCTTTGTGGATGAAGTTTGTGGATTATTTAAGCTTGCAGGTATCCCCAATGATGTTGTCAAAAGGAAGGTCTTCCCTTTATCTTTGAAGGGGGATGCAATGACATGGTATAGGCTATGTGATGATACGAGATTTTGGAATTATAAGCGACTGAAGTTGGAATTTCACCAGAAGTTCTATCATATGCATCTTGTTCATCGTGATTGTAATTACATATATAATTTCTTGCCTCGCGAAGGAGAAAGCATCGCTCGAGCTTGGGGGAGGCTTAAGTCAATGTTATATTCATGCCCCAATCATGAGGTCTCTCGGGGAATAATTATTTAGAATTTTTATGCTCGGCTTTCTCTTGATAATCGCAACCTGCTCGATACTTCCTGTGTTGGTTCCTATATGCTGAAGACTATTGATTTCAAATGGGACCTATTGGAAAGAATTAAAAGCAACTCTGAAGATTGGGATTCCGACGATGGTAAGGAGTCAGGTATGACACATAAGTTTGATTGTGTTAAATCTTTTATGGATACCGATGCTTTCCGTGGATTTAGCTCTAAGTATGGACTTGACTCTGAGATAGTAACTACTTTTTGTGAAACTTTTGCTACTCACGTTGATCTCCCTAAAGAGAAGTGGTTTAAATATAATCCTCCTATTGAAGTGAAAGTAGTTGCACCTATTACAATCAAAGAAAAGACTATTACATATAGTGATCCTATTATTCCTACTGCTTATGTCGAAAAACCTCCTTTTCCTGTTAGGATAAAAGATCATGTTAAAGCTTCGACTGTTGTTCGTAAGAGTAATACTAGGACTTATACACCTCCTGAGAAAATTAATGTTGAACCTGGTATTGCTATGATTAAAGATCTCTTGGATGAGGACTTAGATGGGCATGTTATCTCTTTCTTGGGTGAAACAGCTAATATTGCTGGACCCGATACTAAGACACGTAGACCTGTTGTAGGCACGCCTGTTATTTCTGTTAAAATAGGAGATCATTGTTATCATGGCTTATGTGATATGGGTGCTGGTGCTAATGCAATACCTTATGATCTTTATAAACAAATTATGCACGATATTGCACCTGTTGAATTAGAAGACATTGATGTTACTATTAAGCTTCCTAATAAGGACACCATTAAACCTGTTGGGACTGTTAGAGATGTTGAAGTCTTGTGTGGGAAGATTAAATACCCTGTTGATTTTCTTGTTCTTGGTTCCGCACAAGATAATTTTTGTCCCATTATTTTTGGTAGACCCTTCTTGAATACTGCTAGTGCTAAGATTAATTGTGAAAAGAATATTGTCACTTTTGGCATAGATGGTATGTCTCATGAGTTTAGTTTCGCTAAGTTTAGTAAACAACCTCGTGAAAGGGAACCACCTAGTAAGGATGAAATTATTGGTCTTGCTTCCATTGCTGTTCCTCCAACTGATCCGTTAGAACAATATTTGTTAGACCATGAAAACGATATGTCTATGAAGGAAAGGGAAGAAATAGATGAAGCGTTCCTTAAACAAGAACCTATGCTAAAACATAACCTTCCCGTTGAAATTCTTGGGCATCCCCCTCCACCCAAGGGTGATCCCGTGTTCGAACTCAAACCCTTACCTGATAATCTCAAGTATGCTTATCTTGATGAAAAATAAATATATCCTGTTATTATTAGTGCTAACCTTTCAGAGAAATAAGAAGAAAGATTATTGAAAACTCTGAAGAAGCACCAAGCTGCTATTGGATATACTCTGGATGATCTTAAGGGAATTAGTCCCACATTATGTCAACACAAAATTTCAGTGGAGAAAGATGCCAAACCAGTTAGAGATCCTCAAAGACGATTAAACCCCAAAATGAAGGAAGTGGTAAGAAAAGAGATTCTAAAACTCCTTGAGGCAGGTATTATTTATCCGGTTGCTGATAGTGAATGGGTAAACCCTGCCCATTGTGTCCCTAAAAAGGGAGGTATTACCGTTGTTCCTAATGATAAAGATGAATTGATCCCGCAAAGAATTATTACAGACTATATGATGGTAATTGATTTCTGTAAGTTAAATAAAGCTACTAAGAAAGATCATTACCCTTTACCTTTTATTGATCAAATGCTAGAAAGGCTATCCAAACACACACATTTTTGCTTTCTAGATGGTTATTCTGGCTTCTCTCAAATAATTGTGTCCGCGAAGGATCAATCTAAAACTACTTTTACTTGCCCTTTTGGTACTTTTTTTATAGACGTATGCCTCTTGGTTTATGTAATGCACCTGCTACCTTTCAAAGATGCATGATGGCTATATTTTCTGATTTTTGTGAAAAGATTTGTGAGGTATTCATGCATGACTTCTCCGTCTATGGATCCTCTTTTGATGATTGTTTGAGCAACCTTGATCGAGTTTTGCAGAGATGCGAAGACACTAGTCTCGTCCTGAATTGTGAAAAGTGTCACTTTATGGTTAATGAAGGCATTGTCTTATGGCACAAGATCTCCGAGAGAGGTATTGAAGTTGATAAAGCCAAAGTTGATGCTATTGAAAAGATGCCATGTCCTAAGGACATAAAAGGTATAAGAAGTTTCCTTGGTCATGCCGGCTTTTATAGGAGGTTCATTGAGTTTTCTAAAATCTCTAGGCCTCTGACTAATTTATTGCAAAAAGATATTCCTTTTGTCTTTGATGATGATTGTGTAGAAGCATTTGAAACACTTAAGAAATCCTTGATCATTGCACCTATTGTTCAACCACCTGATTGGAATTTACCTTTTGAAATTATGTGCAATGCTAGTGATTATGCTGTAGGTGATGTTTTAGGGCAAAGAGTCGATAAGAAATTGAATGTTATCCAGTATGGTAGTAAGACTCTTGATACTGCCCAGTGAAATTATGCTACTACTGAAAAAGAGTTCTTAGCAGTTGTGTTTGCATGTGATAAGATTAGACCTTATATTGTTGATTCCAAAGTTACTATTCACACTGATCATGCTACTATTAAATATCTTATGGAAAAGAAAGATGCTAAGCCTAGACTCATTAGATGGGTTCTCTTGCTCCAAGAATTTGACTTGCATATTATTGATAGAAAGGGAGCTGAGAACCCCATTGCAGACAACTTGTCTAGGTTAGAGAATGTTCTTGATGACCCACTGCCTATTAATGATAGTTTTCCTGATGAACAATTAGCGGTTGTCAATGCTTCTCATACTGCTCCTTGGTATGCTAATTATGCTAATTACATTGTTGCTAAATATATACCGCCTAGTTTCACATACCAGCAAAAGAAAAAATTCTTTTATGATTTAAGACATTACTTTTGGGATGATCCACACCTTTATAAAGAAGGAGTAGATGGTATTATTAGACGTTGTGTGCCTTAGCATGAACAGGAACAAATCCTACGCAAGTGTGACTCTGAATCTTATGGAGGACACCACGCTGGAGATAGAACTGCACACAAGGTACTACAATCTGGTTTTTATTGGCCTACTCTCTTCAAAGATGCTCGTAAGTTTGTCTTATGTTGTGATGAATATCAAAGAATAGGTAACATTAGTAGACGTCAAGAAATGCCTATGAATTATTCTCTTGTTGTTGAACCGTTTGATGTTTGGGGCTTTGATTATATGGGACCTTTTCCTGCCTCCAATGGTTATACAAATATTTTAGTTGCTGTTGATTACGTTACTAAGTGGGTAGAAGCTATTCCAACTAGTAGTGCTGATCATAACACTTCTATTAAAATGCTTAAAGAAGTTATTTTTCCGTGGTTTGGAGTCCCTAGATATCTTATGACTGATGGTGGTTCACACTTTACTCATGGTGCTTTTCGTAAGATGCTTGCTAAGTATGATGTCAATCATAGAATCGCATCTCCTTATCACCCGCAGTCTAGTGGTCAAGTAGAGTTGAGCAATAGAGAGCTCAAATTAATTTTGCAAAAGACTGTGAATAGATCTAGAAAGAATTGGTCCAAAAAAACTTGATGATGCATTATGGGCCTATAGAACTGCATACAAAAATCCTATGGGTATGTCTCCATATAAGATGGTTTATGGAAAAGCATGTCATTTACCTCTTGAACTTGAACATAAAGCATATTGGGCTATTAAAGAGCTCAATTATGACTTCAAACTTGCCGGTGAGAAGAGGTTGTTTGATATTAGCTCAGTTGATGAATGGAGAACCCAATCATATGAGAATGCCAAGCTTTTCAAAGAAAAAGTCAAAGGCTGGCATGATAAGAGGATACAAAAGCGTGAGTTTAACGTAGGAGATTATGTGTTATTATTCAACTCTCGTTTAAGATTTTTTGCATGAAAACTTCTCTCAAAATGGGAAGGTCCCTACGTTATCGAGGAGGTCTATCGTTCTGGTACTATAAAAATCAACAACTTCGAAGGTAAAAATCTGAGGGTGGTTAACGGTCAAAGAATTAAACATTATATTTCAGGTAATCCTATCAATGTTGAAACTAATATTATTGAAACCATAACCCCCAAGGAATACATAAGAGACACTTTCCAGAACGTTCCAGACCCCGAAAAGGCATAGGTACGTGGTACGGTAAGTAAACCGACTCCAAAACAATTCTAATGACAATTTTTATCAGTTTTGGATTATTTAAGAATTTTAGGAAGAAAGAAGTAGTCCGAAAGGGACATGAGGCTCCCACGGGAGAGGAGGCCGCACCCCCCTGTAGGGCGCGCCCCCTATCTCGTGAGCACCTGGTGTGCCTCCCGGACTCCGTTTTCTTGTATGTTACGTATTTTGGTCGGTAAAAATTAATTATATATACTCCCGAAGGTTTTGACCACCGTATCACGCAAATATCCTCTGTTTTCATTTCGAGCTGTTTCTGTTTCAGATCTAGAGCATCATGTCGTCTCCAAGCACTTCCAAGGACAAGTTTTTCGAGAGGGTTATCATCCGCTATCTCGCGGAGGTGCTGCATCACCCTAAAACCATTGAGATGCATCAGGGGGTGCTGCACATCCGCGATGTGGAGGGACCAAGGCGTACCGGGAGCATGGAGACAAAGCTTGAAGCCATGGAGAAAGAAGTTTTCAAGTGTCAAGGGATGGTGGAGCGTGGACTCAACGCCAACCAAATGATGATCACGGAGTTCACCAACAACCACAAGCTGGATGCCAAAGTCATTGGGGAGACCATCTTCAAGCTTCAAGAGAAAATTGAGCATCTCCAAGCCCAGATTTATGACCTGCAAAACCAGAACAGTGAGTATGAATATAGATTCAAGCGAATGAGTTTGGCTGCAGATTTAAGGATCCCGGAGACTCGATCGACTTTTTATGATGGAGAGCCTATGCCTTGGAAGACGGGCGACAAGCCAACATCATCAACAATTCCCACTTCACCACCTCCGAAGAAATAATCACTTGGCTTTGGGCACTCCCCTTGGCAACTGCCAAGCTTGGGGGAGGTGCCCCGGTATCGTATCACCATCATACCCCTATCTTTACCGCTTTATTAAGTTCGATCCTTTTAGTAGTATCTTGATCTAGTAGATTGAAGTTTTGATATCAAGTAGTTTTGAGTTTTGCATTGTGATCTCAATATGTAAGCGAGTTCGTGTGCTATCTATAATAAAAATTAGTGTTGAGTCAAGGGCTTTGCTATGTTGCTATGATCTTAAGAAAGTAGAAAGAATAAAAGAGTTCATATTGATCTTATGGATAGTGATAACTTCACACATAGAAAGTATGAGGCATAAAAATTGTTGAGAGTTGATAAACATAGCCTTAGTCATCATTGCAATTAATAGGAAGTGATAAGGAAAGAGGGGTTCACATTAAAATATATTATCTTGGACATCTTTTATGATTGTGAAGCACTCATTAAGTATGACATGCTAAAAGAGTTGATGTTGGACAAGGAAGATAACGTAATGGTTTATGTTTTCCGACATCTCAATTAAAGTATATTGTCATTGACCTTCCAAACATGTTGAGCTTGCCTTTCCCCCTCTTGCTAGCCAAATTCCTTGCACCAAGTAGAGATACTACTTGTGCTTCCAAATATCCTCAAACCCAGTTTTGCCATGAGAGTCCACCATACCTACCTATGGATTGAGTAAGATCCTTCAAGTAAGTTGTCATCGGTGCAAGCAATAAAAATTGCTCTCTAAATATGTATGACTTATTAGTGCAGAGAAAATAAGCTTTGTACGAACTTGTTGTGGAAGTAAAAAGCGACGGATTGCATAATAAAGATCCACATACAAGGGGCAATATAAAGAGATGTTCTTTTGCATTAAGATTTCATGCATCAACCCTAAACGTGCATGACAACCTCTGCTTCCCTCTGTGAAGGGCCTATCTTTTACTTTATGTTTTTAATTTATGCTTGAGTCAAGGTGATCCTCACCTTTCCCCTTTTTCATTTTATCCTTTAGCAAGCTCCTTGTGTTTGAAAGATCATGATACATATATCCAATTGGATGTAAGTTGGCATAGGATATTATTGTTGACATCACCTAAAGGTGAATACGTCGGGAGGCAACACAATAAGCCCCTATCTTTCTCAGTGTCCGGCTGAAACTCTATAACCACAAGTATTGCGTGAGTGTTAGCAATTATGGGAGACTACGAGATAGTTGAGTATGTGAGCTTGTTGAAAATCTTTATTATTGACTCTTTCTGATGTTACGATAAAATGCAATTGCTTCAATGGCTGAGATTATAGTTTGTTAGTTCCCAATGAAGTTTATGAACCATACTTGACATTGTGAATTGCTTATTACTTGAGCATAGGAAATCAGATGAAAAAATCTATATCTGTTACTGTTATTAGAATGATCATGAGGCCCTCATGTCCGTATTTTAGTTTTATCTACACCTTTATCTCTAAACATTTGGACATATTTTTTGATTTCGGCTTCCGCTTGAGGACAAGCAAGGTCTAAGCTTGGGGGAGTTGATACATCCATTTTGCATCATGCTTTTATATCAATATTTATTGCATTATGGGCTGTCATTACACATTATATCTCAATACTTATGGCCATTCTCTCTTATTTTACAATGTTTACCATGAAGAGGGGGAATGCCGGCAGCTGGAATTCTGGCTGGAAAAGGAGAAAGTGTTGGTAACCTATTCTGCACAACTCCAAAAGTTCTGAAACTCCACGAAAAAACTTTTTGGATTTATTAAGAATTTATGAGCAAAAGAAATAGGCCAGGGGGCCGACACCATGTCCAGGAGACAGGGGGGCGCGCTCCCCTGTAGGGCACGGCCCCCTATCTCCTAGCCCCCCTGGTGGGCCTCCGACGTCCATCTTCTGCTATATCATCACTCTTACCCTGGAAAAAATCATGGGCAAGCTTACGGGACGAAACTCCGCCGCCACGAGGCGGAACCTTGGCAGAATCAATCTAGGGCTCTGGCGGAGCTGTTCTGCCGGGGACACTTCCCTCCGGAAGGGGGAAATCATCACCAACGTCATCACCAACGATCCTCTCATCGGGAGGGGGTCAATCTCCATCAACATCTTCACCAGCACCATCTCCTCTCAAAACCCTAGTTCATCTCTTGTATCCAATCTTGTATCAAAACCACAAATTGGTACCTGTGGGTTGCTAGTACTGTTGATTACTCCCTGTAGTTGATGCTAATCGGTTTACTTGGTGGAAGATCATATGTTCAGATCCTTTATGCATATTATTACCCCTCTGATTATGAACATGAATATGCTTTGTGAGTAGTTACGTTTGTTCCCGAGGACATGGTTGAAGTCTTGCTATTAGTAGTCATGTGAATTTGGTATTCGTTCGATATTTTTATGAGATGTATGTTGTCTTTCCTCTAGTGGTGTTATGTGAACGTCGAATACATGACACTTCACCATTATTAGGGCCTAGAGGAAGGCATAGGGAAGTAGTAAGTAGATGATGGGTTGCTAGAGTGACAGAAGCTTAAACCCTACTTTATGCGTTGCTTCGTTAGGGGTTGATATGGACGCATATGTTTAATGTTGTGGTTAGGTTTACCTTAATACTCTTTTTTGTATTTACTGATGCTTGCAATAGGGGTTAATCATAAGTGGGATGCTAGTCCAAGTTAGGGCAGTACCCAAGTGCCGGTCCACCCACATATCAAACTATCAAAGTACCGAACGCGAATCTTACGAACGTGATGAAAACTAGGTTGACGATAATTCCCAATGTGTCCTCGGGAGCTCCTTCTTCATTATTAGAATTTGTCCAGGCTTATCCTTTGCTACATAAAGGATTGGGCCACCTTGCTGCACTTTATTTACTTTACTTACTTTTTGCTCGTTACTATTTATCTTATCACAAAACTATCTATCACCTACTATTTGACTGCTTGCAGAGAAAACCTTACTGAAAACCGCTTATCATTTCCTTCTGCTCCTCGTTGGGTTCGACACTCTTACATATCTAAAGGACTACGATAGATCCCCTACACTTGTGGGTCATCACGCGCGGGCTTCCCCGGCAAGGATCTTGCCGGGGAGCCCTGTGGGTTTCTTTCGTGAGGATGGTTGCCTTCCTATCCTCTTTTGATCTTGATTGCTCTTTGTCTTCACAAAGATCCGCATGCCTCCAGGGAGGTGCCTCCCGAACCCTTCCTCAACGCGACTGCTCAGCGTCGGTGGGCTCGATGGTGGCTCGCTCAATGGGCGTGTGGACGAGTTGCCCCGGCAAGGATCTTGCCGGGGCTGCTATGGCTGCCCCCGGCAAGGATCCTTGTCGGGGCAACCTGCATTGCCCGTGCGACATTTATGGTCTTGGTCCTTCGTCGTTTGCTTTGCTTGTTCTTGTGGCTTTGGCTTTTCTCCATCTTCCCTCTCTTGCCTTGCTCTCGTGTGGTCGTGGCAGGTGGCTCTGACTGCGTGTGCACAAGTAAAGGGGTCAAAAGCTAGGCCCCTACTGTTGTACACCGAGAACCGGTGCTTGGGTACTGCCCTTACTTGGACAAGCATCCCACTTATGATTAACCCCTATTTCAAGCATCCACAACTACAACAAAAGTATTAAGGTAAACCTAACCATAGCATGAAACATGTGGATCCAAATCATCCCATAACGAGGCAACGCATAAACTAGGGTTTAAGCTTCTGACACTCTAGCAACCCATCATCTACTTATTACTTCCCTATGCCCTCCTCTAGGCCCAATAATGGTGAAGTGTCATGTGGTCGACGTTCACATGACACCACTAGAGGAGAAGACAACATACATCTCATCAAAATATCAAACGAATACCAAATTTACATGACTACTAATAGCAATTCTTCACCTATGTCCTCAGGAACAAAAGTAACTACTCACAAAGCATATTCATGTTCATAATCAGAGGTGTAATAATATGCATTAAGGATCTGAACATATGATCTTCCACCAAGTAAACCAATAAGTATCAACTACAAGGAGTAATCAACACTACTAGCAACCCACATGTACCAATTTGTGGATTTGGATACAAGATTGGATACATGAGATGAAATAGGGTTTGAGAGGAGATGGTGCTAGTGAAGATGTTGATGGAGATTGACCCCCTCCCGTGAGAGGATCGTTGGTGATGACGTTGGTGATGATTTGCCCCTCTCGGAGGGAAGTGTCCCCGGCAGAACAGCTCTGCCAGAGCCCTAGATTGGTTCCGCCAAGGTTCCGCCTCGTGGCGACGGAGTTTCTTTCCATAAGCTTGCCCACGATTTTTTCCAGGGTAGAAGCGATGATATAGCAGAAGATGGACACCGGAGGCCCACTAGGGGGCCCAAGAGATGGGGGGCTATAGTGGGGGCGTGCCCCCTTGTCTCCTGGACAAGATGTGGGCCCCCTTGTGTATTTCTTTCACTCAGAAATTCTTATTAATTCCAAAAAGTTGTTTCGTGGAGTTTTAGGACTTTTGGAGTTGTGTAGAATAGGTTTCCAACGTTTGCTCCTTTTCTAGCCAGAATTCTAGCTGCCGGCATTCCCCCTCTTCATGGCCAGCCTTGTAAAATGAGAGAGGATAGCCATAAGTACTAAGATATATTGTGTAATAACAACCCATAATGCAATAAATATTGTTATAAAAGCGTGATGCAAAATGGACGTAGCAACTCCCCCAAGCTTAGACCTTGCTTGTCCTCAAGCGGAAGCCGAAATTGAAAAATATGTCCACATGTTTAGAGGTAGAGGTGTAGATAAAAATAAAATACAGACATGAGGGCATCATGATCATTCTTATAACAGCAACATATAAATATTCCATTATATAATTTCTTATGCTCAAGTAACAACCAATTCACAATATCAAATATGGTTCACAAACTTCATTAAGAACTAACAAACTATAATCTCAGCCATTGAAGCAATCACAATTTATCATAACATCAGAAAGAGTCAACAATAGAGCTTTCCAGCAAGTCCACATACTCAACTATCATATAGTCCTCTACAATTGCTAACACTCACGCAATACTTGTGGTTATGGAGTTTCAGACGGACACTGAGAAAGATAGGGGCTTATTATGTTGCCTCCCAACGTATTCACCTTTAGGTGATGTCAACAATAATAGCCCATGCTAATGAACATCCAATTGGATATGTATATCACGATCTGTATATCACGATCTTTCAAACACGAAGAGCTTTACAAAGGATAAAATGAAAAAGGGGAAGGTGGAGATCACCTTGACTCAAGCACAAAATAAAAGCATAAAGTAAGAACATGAAGTAAAAGATAGGCCCTTCGCGGAGGGAAGCAGAGGCTGTCATGCGCTTTTAGGGTTGGATACACAAAATCTTACTACGGAAGAATGTCACTTTATATGTCACATGTGTATGGACCTTTATTATGCACTCCGTCGCTTTTATTGCTTCCATAACAAGATCATATAAATCTTATTTTCTTCACACTAATAAATCATGCATATTCAGGGAGCAATTTTTATTGCTTGCACCGATGATACCTTACTTGAAGGATCTTACTCAATCCATAGGTAGATATGGTGGACTCTCATGGCAAAACTGGGTTTAAGGATATTTGGAAGCACACGTAGTATCTCTACTTGGTGCTGGGAATTTGGCTAGCATGAGGGGGAAAGGCAAGCTCAACATGTTCGGAAGGTCAAAGACAACATACTTTAACTGAGATGTGAGAAAACATAAACCATTATGTTGTCTTCCTTGTCCACCGTCAACTCTTTTAGCATGTCATACTTAATGAGTGCTCACAATCATAAAGGATGTCCAAGATAGTGTATTTATATGCGAACCTCTCTTCCCTTATTACTTCCTATTAATTGCGATGATGACCAAAACTACGTTTATCAACACTCAACAACCTTTATGCCTCATACTTTCTATGTGTGAAGTTATTACTATCCACAAGATCAATATGAACTCTTTTATTCTTTCTATTTTTCTCAAAATCATGGCAACAAAGCAAAGCCCTTGACTCAACACTGATCTTCATTATAGATAACTCACGGACTCGATTACAAAAAGAGAGCACTAAGCAAAATTCGAAACTACTTGATATCAAAACTTCAATCTACTAGATGAACATACTACTAAGAGGATTGAACGAAATAAAAAAGTAAAGATAGGAGTGTGATGGTGATACGATAAAGGGGCACCTCCCCCAAGCTTGGCAGTTGCCAAGGGGAGTGCCCATACCCATGTGATTATGTCCTCGGAGGTGGTGAAGTAGGAATTGTTGATGATGTAGGCTTGTCGTCCGTCTTCCAAGGCATAGGCTCACCATCGTAGAAGGATGATCGAGTCTACGGGATCCTTAAATCTGCAGCCAAACTAATCCTTTTGATCCTATATTCATACTCACAGTTCTTGTTTTGCAGTACGTAGATCTGGGCTTGGAGGTGCTCGCTTTTCTCTTGAAGCTTGAAGATGGTTTCCCCAATGACTTTGGCGTCTAGCTTGTGGTTGTTGGTGAACTCTCAGATCATCATCTGTTTAGCGTTGAGTCCACACTCCACCATCCCTTGGCACTTGAAAACTTGCTGCTCCACGGCTTCGAGCTTTGTCTCCACGCTCCCGGTACGCCTTGGTCCCTCCACATAGCGGATGTGCAGCACCCCCTCGTGCATCTCAATGGTTTGAGGGTGTTGCAGCATGTCCGCAAGATAGGGGTTGATAACCCTCTCGAAAAACTTGTCCTTGGGAGCGCTTGGAGATGACATAATGATCTTAGATCTGAAACAGAAACAGCTCAAAACGAAAACAAAGGATATTTGCGTGATACGGTGGTCAAAACCTTCGGGAGTATATATAATGAATTTTTACCGACCAAAATACATAACGTGCAAGAAAACGGAGTCCGGGAGGCACACGAGGTTCACACGAAACAAGGGGGTGCGCCCAGTAAGGGGGGGGGGCTCCCTCCACTCTCGTGGAGGCCTCGTGTCCCTTTCGTACTACTTCTTTCTTCCTTAAATTCTAAAATAATCCAAAACTGATAAAAATTGCCATTGGAGTTGTTTTGGAGTCGGTTTACTTACCGTACCACATACCTATTCCTTTTTGGAGTCTGGAACGTTCTGGAAAGTGTCCCTTATCTATTCCTACGGGGTTACAGTTTCGATAATATTAGTCTCAACATTAATAGGATTACCTGAAATATAATGTTTAATTCTTTGACCGTTTACCACCCTCAGACTTGTGCCTTCGAAGTTGTTGATCTTTATGGCACCAGAACGATAGACCTCCTCGATAACGTAGGGGCCTTCCCATTTAGAGAGAAGCTTTCCTGCAAAAAATCTTAAGCGAGAGTTGAATAATAACACATAATCACCTACGTTGAACTCACGCTTTTGTATCCTTTTATCATGCCAGCGCTTGACTTTTTCTTTGAATAGCTTGGCATTCTCATAAGCTTGGGTTCTCCTTTCATCAAGTGAGCTAATATAAAACAACCTCTTCTCACCGGCAAGTTTGAAGTCATAATTGGGCTCTTTAATAGCCCAATATGCTTTATGTTCAAGTTCAAGAGGCAGATGACATGCTTTTCCATAAACCATTTTTTACGGAGACATACCCATAGGATTTTTGTATGCAGTTCTATAGGCCCATAATGCATCATCAAGTTTTTTGGACCAATTCTTTCTAGATCTATTCACAGTCTTTTGCAAAATTAATTTGAGCTATCTATTGCTCAACTCTACTTGACCACTAGACTGCGGGTGATAAGGAGATGCGATTCTATGATTGACATCATACTTAGCAAGCATCTTACGGAAAGCACCATGAATAAAATGTGAACCACCATCAGTCATAAGATATCTAGGGACTCCAAACCTCGGAAAAATAACTTCTTTAAGCACTACTAGTTGGAATAGCTTCTACACACTTAGTAATGTAATCAACAACAACTAAAATATGTGTATAACCATTAGAGGTAGGAAACGGTCCCATATAATCAAAGCCCCAAACATCAAACGGTTCTATAACAACAGAATAATTCATAGGCATTTCTTGACGTCTACTAATATTACCAATTCTTTGACATTCATCGCAAGATAAGACAAACTTACGAGCATCTTTGAAGAGAATAGGCCAATAAAAACCAGATTGTAGTACCTTGTGTGCAGTTCTATCTCCAGCATGGTGTCCTCCATATGATTCAGAGTGACACTTGCGTAAGATCTGTTCCTGTTCATGCTCAGGTACACAATGTCTAATAACACCATCTACTCCTTCTTTATAAAGGTGTGGGTCATCCCAGAAGTAATATCTTAAATCATAAAAGAACTTTTCTTTTGCTGGTATGTGAAACTAGGCGGTATAAATTTAGCAACAATGTAATTAGCATAATCAGCATACCAAGGAGCAGTAAGAGAAGCATTAACGCCCGCTAATTGTTCATCAGGAAAGCTATCATTAATAGGCAGTGGGTCATCAAGAACATTCTCTAACCTAGACAAGTTATCTGCAACGGGGTTCTCAGCTCCCTTTCTATCAATAATGTGTAAATCAAACTCTTGGAGCAGGAGAACCCATCTAATGAGTCTAGGCTTAGCATCTTTCTTTTCCATAAGATATTTAATAGCAGCATGACCAGTGTGAATAGTAAATTTGGAATCAACAATATAAGGTCTAAACTTATCACATGCAAACACAACTGCTAAGAATTCTTTTTCAGTGGTAGCATAATTTCTTTGGGCTGTATCAAGAGTCTTACTAGCATACTAGATAACATTCAATTTCTTATCGACTCTTTGCCCTAGAATAGCCCCTACAGCATAATCACTAGCGTCACACATAATTTCAAAAGGTAGATTCCAATCAGGTGGCTGAACAATAGGTGCAGTGTTCAAAGCTTTCTTAAGTATTTCAAATGCTTCTACAAAATTATCTTCAAAGACAAAAGGAATATCTTTTTGCAATAAATTAGTCAGAGGCCTAGAGATTTTAGAGAAGTCCTTAATGAACCTCCTATAAAAACCAGCATGAACAAGGAAACTTCTTATACCTTTTATGTCCTTGGGACATGGCATCTTTTCAATAGCATCAACTTTAGCTTAACAACTTCAATACCTCTCTCAGAAATGTTATGCCCCAAGACAATGCCTTCATTAACCATAAAGTGACACTTTTCCCATTTCAGGACAAGACTAGTGTCTTCGCATCTCTGCAACACTCGATCAAGGTTGCTCAAACAATTATCAAAGGAGGATCCATAAACAGAGAAGTCATCCATGAATACCTCGCAAATCTTTTCACAAAAATAAGAGAATATAGCCATCATGCATCTTTGAAAGGTAGTAGGTGCATTACATAAACCAAAAGGCATACGTCTATACGCGAAAGTACCGAAAGGGCAAGTAAAAGTAGTTTTTGCTTGATCTCCCGCTAAGACAGGTATTTGAGAGAAACCAGAATAATCATCTAGAAAGCAGAAATGTGTATTTTTGGATATTCTTTCTAGGATTTGATCAATAAAAGGTAAAGGGTAATGATCTTTCTTAGTAGCTTTATTTAGTTTACGAAAATCAATTACCATCCTATAACCTGTAATAATTCTTTGCGGGATTAATTCATTGTTATCATTAGGAACAACGGTAATACCTCCCTTTTTGGGAACACAATGGACAGGGCTTACCCATTCACTATCAGCAACGGGATAAATTATACCTGCCTCAAGGAGCTTTAGTATCTCCTTTCTTACCACTTCTTCCATTTTAGGATTTAGTCGTCGTTGAGGATCTCTAACTGGTTTGGCATCGTCCTCCAATTTAATTTTGTGTTGGCATGACATGGGGCTAACGCCTTTAAGATCATCCAGAGTATATCCAATAGCAGCTCAGTGCTTCTTCAGAGTTTTCAATAATCTTTCTTCTTCTTGCTCTGAAAGGTTAGCACTAATAATAACAGGATATATTTTCTTTTCATCAAGATAAGCATACTTAAGATTATCAGGTAAAGGTTTGAGTTCAAACACGGGATCACCCTTGGGTGGAGGGGGATCCCCAAGAATTTCAACGGTAAGGTTATGTTTCAAGATAGGTTCCTGTTTAAGGAATAATTCGTCTATTTCCCTTCTTTCTTTCATAAACATATCATTTTCATGGTCTAGCAAATATTTTTCTAACCGATCAGTAGGAGGCACGGCAATAGAAGCAAGACCAATTATTTCATCTTTACTAGGTAATTCTCTATCACGGGGTTGTCTACAAAATTTAGCAAAATTAAATTCATGAGTCATATCGTCTAAGCCAATCGTAACAACATCCTTTTCACAATCAATCCTAGTTTTAACGGTGTTCAGGAAGGGTCTACCAAATATAATGGGACAAAAGTCATCTTGAGGGGAAGTAAGAACAAGAAAATCAGCAGGGTATTTAACCTTCCCACGCAAGACTTCAACATCTCTAACAATCCCAATTGGTGAAATAGTATCTCTATTAGCAAGCTTAATTGTGACATCAATATCTTTTAATTCAACAGGTGCAATGTCATGCATAATTTCTTTATATAAGTCATAGGGTATTGCACTAGCACTAGCACCCATATCACATAATCCATGATAGCAATGATCTCCTATTTTAACAGAAATAACAGGCATGCCTACAACGGGCCTATGTATCTTAGCATCTGGTTTTGCAATATTAGCAGCTTCATCACAGAAATAAATAACATGCCCATCTAAATTATCATCCAAGAGATCTTTAACAATTGCAATACTAGGTTCAACATTGATTTGCTCAGGAGGTGTATAAGTTCTAGTATTACTCTTACGAACAACAGTCGAAGTTTTAGCATGATCCTTTATCCTAACAGGGAAAGGTGGTTTCTCAACATAAGTAGTAGGAACAATAGGATCACTATAAGTGATAGTCTTTTCTTCAACTGTAATAGGTGCAACAACTTTAAACTCAACAGGAGGATTATATTTAAACCACTTCTCTTTAGGGAGATCAATGTGAGTAGCAAAAGATTCACATAAGGAAGCTACTATCTCAGAGTCAAGTCCATACTTAGCGCTAAATCCATGAAAAACATCAGTATCCATAAAAGATTTAACACAATCAAACTTAGGTGTCATACCTGACTCCTTATCATCGTCGGAACCCCAATCTTCAGAGTTGCATTTAATTCTTTCCAATAAGTACCATTTGAAATCAATAGTCTTCAGCATATAAGAAGCAGCACAGGAAGTATCGAGCAGGTTGCGATTATCAAGAGAAAGCCGGGCATAAATTTTTTGAATAATCATTTCCCGAGAGAGCTCATGATTGCGGCACGAATATAACATTGACTTAAGCCTCCCCCAAGCTTGAGCGATGCTTTCTCCTTCGTGAGGCTAGAAATTATATATGTAATTGCGATCACGATGAACAAGATGCATATGATAGAACTTCCGGTGAAATTCCAACTTCAATCTCTTATAATTCCAAGATCTCGTATCATTACATAGCCTATACCATGTCAATGCACCTCCCTTAAAAGATGAAGGGAAGACCTTCCTTTTGAAAACATCATCGGGAATAGCTGCAAGCTTAAATAATCCACAAACTTCATCCACAAAGATAAGGTGTAAATCGGGATGCAAAGTTCCATCTCCTGCAAATGGATTAGCTAGAGTTTCTCTATCATACCCGAAGGATCTCAAAATAAATGTTTTCCTAAAGTTTAGTAGGTTGAGGAGCAACTCTTTGCTCTTCTGGTTGGGGTGAAGATACCCCAAACAAGCCCCTCAAAGGACTAGTTTCCATAGGAACTTCTGGTTGGGGTGAAGATACCCCAAACAAGCCCCTCAAAGGATTAGTTTCCATAGTAACAAGTAACAAAAATTTCAGCACACTATATAAATGTTTCCTTACCAAGTTCCACTCACCAAAAGCGCTACACTCCCCGGCAACAGCGCCAGAAAAAAGTCTTGATGACCCACAAGTGTAGGGGATCTATCGTAGTCCTTTCAATAAGTAAGACTGTCGGACCCAACGAGGAGCAGAAGGAAATGATAAGCGGTTTTCAGTAAGGTTTTCTGCAAGCACTGAAATTGTAGGTGATAGATAGTTTTGTGATAAGATAAATAGTAACGAGTAACAAGTAAACAAAGTAAATAAAGTGCAGGAAGGTGGCCCAATCCTTTATGTAGCAAAGGATAAGCCTGGGCAATTTGTAATAATGGTAAAGAAGATCCCGAGGACACGTGGGAATTACGTCAAGCTAGTTTTCATCACGCTCATATGATTCGCGTTCGGTACTTTGATAATTTGATATGTGGGTGGACCGGTGCTTGGGTACTGCCCTTACTTGGACAAGCATCCCACTTATGATTAACCCCTATTGCAAGCATCCGCAACTACAACAAAAAGTATTAAGGTAAACCTAACCATAGCATGAAACATGTGGATCCAAATCAGCCCTAACGAAGCAACGCATAAACTAGGGTTTAAGCTTCTGTCACTCTAGCAACCCATCATCTACTTATTACTCCCCTATGCCCTCCTCTAGGCCCAATAATGGTGAAGTGTCATGTAGTCGACGTTCACATGACACCACTAGAGGAGAAGACAACATACATCTCACCAAAATATCGAACGAATACCAAATTTACATGACTACTAATAGCAGGACTTCACCCATGTCCTCAGGAACAAAAGTAACTACTCACAAAGCATATTCATGTTCATAATCAGAGTTGTAATAATATGCATTAACGTTTCGAACATATGATCTTGCACCAAGTAAACCAATAAGTATCAACTACAAGGAGTAATCAACACTACTAGCAACCCACAGGTATCAATTTGTGGTTTTGGATACAACATTGGATATAAGAGATGAACTAGGGTTTGAGAGGAGATGGTGCTGGTGAAGATGTTGATGGAGATTGACCCCCTGCCGGTGAGAGGATCGTTGGTGATGACGTTGGTAATGATTTCCCCCTCCCGGAGGGAAGTGTCCCCGGCAGAACAGCTCTTCCGGAGCCCTAGATTGGTTCCGCCAAGGTTTCGCCTCGTGGCGGCAGAGTTTCGTTCCGTAAGCTTGCCCATGATTTTTTTCATGGTAGAAGTGATGATATAGCAGAAGATGGACACCGGAGGCCCACCAGGGGGCCCAGGAGATAGGGGGTGCGCCTATAGGGGGGGTGTCTCCTGGACAGGGTGTGGGCCCCCTGGTGTATTTCTTTCGCTCAGAAATTCTTATTAATTCCAAAAAGTTGCTTCGTCGAGTTTCAAGACTTTTGGAGTTGTGCAGAATAGGTTTCCAACGTTTGCTCCTTTTCCAGCCAGAATTCCAGCTGCCGGCATTCCCCCTCTTCATGGTAAACCTTGTAAAATGAGAGAGAATAGCCATAAGTACTGAGATATATTGTGTAATAACAGCCCATAATGCAATAAATATTGATATAAAAGTATGATGCAAAATGGACGTATCAACTTGACAAAAAATTACATCTTTATTCACCTACAGAGTGACAGTGAAGTTCAGGGTGCATGAATAATTGGCAAACTAGTTAACCAACTAGTTCTATCAGTAATTTTGCAACCAAGGTCAGTCTAAACTACTGTATTAATCACATCAATGACTAGTTAACCAACTAATGTGCCTAATTTTATCAGTGCTCTGCTTCAATACTACTGTTGCTAAGAATTGACACGCCATGAATCAGGCTCAAGCTAGGAACTGGCACTTACAGTGTGGTTGACGCACTTGTAGAAGATCCATACATCATGCTCATCGGTGCTAGACCGGTAGAACCTCACCTACTCTCCGCAATCCGGGCACCCGATCAATGTACAGCAACGGAGCGGTCACACAGTGCATTACGGACGGAGCTGGAAGACGACATGACGGCGGGGACGGAGGCGGCGAAGGAGGGCGTCGGCAATGGCTGCGGCGGCGGAGGGCGTCGATGTCGACAGTGGCTACGACAACGGGGACGGGAGTTGGGCTAGGGTTGGGAGGAGAGGAAGAGGAGACCGACGGGATAAGCGAGTGGCCAACCAGGTGCGACCAGGTCAT
>NC_041385.1:789388073-789389349 GCF_002162155.2 Triticum dicoccoides | reverse complement strand
GCGCGCGCGGATGGACAAGTATTCACCAAAGTCATGACCAGGTGGCAGTTAAAGCGAGCTGGCGACCGCTGACTCGGCCAGGTCAGCAAATACGTACACAAAATCGTATACATGGACCAAAGTGAACCCCTGGCGCAAGTATCAATTTGTGGTTTTGGATACAACATTGGATATAAGAGATGAACTAGGGTTTGAGAGGAGATGGTGCTGGTGAAGATGTTGATGGAGATTGACCCCCTCCCGGTGAGAGGATCGTTGGTGATGACGTTGGTAATGATTTCCCCCTCCCGGAGGGAAGTGTCCCCGGCAGAACAGCTCTTCCGGAGCCCTAGATTGGTTCCGCCAAGGTTTCGCCTCGTGGCGGCAGAGTTTCGTTCCGTAAGCTTGCCCATGATTTTTTTCATGGTAGAAGTGATGATATAGCAGAAGATGGACACCGGAGGCCCACCAGGGGGCCCAGGAGATAGGGGGTGCGCCTATAGGGGGGGTGTCTCCTGGACAGGGTGTGGGCCCCCTGGTGTATTTCTTTCGCTCAGAAATTCTTATTAATTCCAAAAAGTTGCTTCGTCGAGTTTCAAGACTTTTGGAGTTGTGCAGAATAGGTTTCCAACGTTTGCTCCTTTTCCAGCCAGAATTCCAGCTGCCGGCATTCCCCCTCTTCATGGTAAACCTTGTAAAATGAGAGAGAATAGCCATAAGTACTGAGATATATTGTGTAATAACAGCCCATAATGCAATAAATATTGATATAAAAGTATGATGCAAAATGGACGTATCAACTTGACAAAAAATTACATCTTTATTCACCTACAGAGTGACAGTGAAGTTCAGGGTGCATGAATAATTGGCAAACTAGTTAACCAACTAGTTCTATCAGTAATTTTGCAACCAAGGTCAGTCTAAACTACTGTATTAATCACATCAATGACTAGTTAACCAACTAATGTGCCTAATTTTATCAGTGCTCTGCTTCAATACTACTGTTGCTAAGAATTGACACGCCATGAATCAGGCTCAAGCTAGGAACTGGCACTTACAGTGTGGTTGACGCACTTGTAGAAGATCCATACATCATGCTCATCGGTGCTAGACCGGTAGAACCTCACCTACTCTCCGCAATCCGGGCACCCGATCAATGTACAGCAACGGAGCGGTCACACAGTGCATTACGGACGGAGCTGGAAGACGACATGACGGCGGGGACGGAGGCGGCGAAGGAGGGCGTCGGCAATGGCTGCGGCGGCGGAGGGCGTCGATGTCGACAGTGGCTACGACA
>NC_041385.1:789319253-789388063 GCF_002162155.2 Triticum dicoccoides | reverse complement strand
CAAAGTCATGACCAGGTGGCAGTTAAAGCGAGCTGGCGACCGCTGACTCGGCCAGGTCAGCAAATACGTACACAAAATCGTATACATGGACCAAAGTGAACCCCTGGCGCAAGTACTTGGACCGTAGTTTGGGTATTTTAAAGTAGTGGTACAAATGTGTCACCCGGCTCAAGTTTAGTGACCTACAGTGAATTTTTCTCTTTTTCAATTGAGGATTAATCCATCTCCATCTCTTGTCTCCACAACCTCCAGCTGTGTTCTCCACAGCTTGTTAACTCCTCGTCCTGGACGGCGGAGGGGCTTGGCGTCGGCGATGGCTGAACCTGCAGCCGTGACCTAGAGAGAATCAGCAGCAGATACTCCTCTCCTTCCCAGAGCTGAGGCCGTGACCTAGAGATAATCAGCAGCAGATACTCCTCTCCTTCCCAGAGCTCCTAGTGTCGGCGGCACACCGCTCCTCTCCTCAGACATTCACTCTCCTTCCCCCACAGGTTCCTGAAGCATGGAGCGCAGCGGCGGATGGATTGACCACAATCCCAGCTCCTCGATCCGACCCTCTCTCTCTCTGTGTGGGGAAAAAATCAGGCATACCTCACATCGGTCGAGATGGCGAACTCGTGCGGTGACGAGGGGGCCTCCAGGTCTCGGTATGGTGGTGCCAGGCGGCTCATTGTCCCACCCTAGACGTTTTGGAGGTAGATTTGGACGGTGTCGATGCTTAGAAGATGCAGTGCACGACATCGATCGCTAATTTCTCTCATGTCTAGATCATTCTCATCGTGATATATGGTAGTATTATATAACAAGGAAATAAAAGAAAACTATAGCTAAGGAAAGGAAAGAAAAGGAAACACGATTCTGATGAGGCTGACGTGTATATGCATCGTATAAGGGAAGAAATAATGGTGAGGTTATGGTTGATTGATTTTAGCGATCAATTGAGGCGGTGAAAGCGAAGGAACCAAACGATGTAGAGATGATGAGCGGGACGTTTCCTTTTTTCGTTCGCGAGTAGAGAGGTGGACAAAACTAACGAACGAGGCGAACTGGCGGTTTTCTTTTCAACAGAAGTCAACACAATCCTTTTCCTCCTGTCCCATGCGCTGGAACCCTAGCTGCCGCCAGGAGACCAATCTTCCAGCGCCGTCCTCCGGCGGCTCCACTGCGTCGGCGACCTCGGTCGTCAGTGGTGAGGGGGCCGCCGGATCCACGCGTGTGGATCGCTTTTACTCTCTCGTAGTTTATATTTTTAGGCTGTTCATCGTCTTTGTTTCGGCGGCAACGATGACAGCGCTGAATAAAGATTCTTGGATCCTTCCTTGACAAGGTCATCGGTCGTATGGTTGGGGATGGATTTGGAAACCAGTCTGTTCAAGCAAGGATAGCGTGGCGGCGGCGGCATCCTCGTGGTGGACATGTGTCCTCGGGCTCCGCCGTTGCAACGGCGTTTGCTCCAGCGTCGACGCGGAGCTTCGGAGGTAGTCCAGGAGCGGATGCAGATTGTGGTCTGCATCGACGACATCTGGAAGACGGAACATGTGTTGGGTTCGTGGTTCGTGGATGGCAGGTATGGTTTTCTTCAGCGACGTCTTAGTCGCGGTGGGGTGCCAGATCTGGAGTTCGATCGCGTGTCCGGGGTGTTGCCCCGGTCTGATTCGTTCAACGGTAAGGGCTTCACTTTTGGTGAGCCACCTTGGAGGTCCGCAAAGCTGCATATCAGCGATGGAGCCGCATCGAGCTCGGGTGAAAAGGTGATCCATCATTCTTTTCTTCGGTGGCTGCTGTCGTGGTGCTGGAGGCAGGTGATGGGCGTTGGTGTCAAGCTCAAAGATGTTCTGCTAGCTTTTCAGTTTTGTCATGCCGGTGCTTACGTGACTTGTACTTTAATCTTTATGATATGAATGAGACACGTATTACCATGTAAAAAAACGAGGCGAACTAACGACGACTAAACCGACCGTCGCGACTGCGGACTCCTTTATAAAAGTAGAGATAATCCTCACATATCCGATTAGGAGATCCACAATTGACTATTTTGTTTCCTAAATAATGTGATGAGCGATTTAAGATAAGGTTAGTTAATTTAGATTTCACCTTTAGAGATTGATCGTGATTTATTTTTTCACATAAAGACATTACTAAATAAGCTGTGTCAGCATGGAAAGGTCTGATCCGTTCAGATTTTTTTCGTTTTGTGAGAGGATGACGCGAAACTAAGCCGGTGGGGTGAGGGAGGGGACGAAAAAAACCAGCGAAATAAAACGGACGAAAGTGGTGGGACGAAAATAAACCGTAGATATTATTCACCAACTCAGACATTAGGAGTAGAGATATGTAGTATCATACCAACAATAAAGGACTAGGTAATTTATTTGCTCATTTATTCATTTTACGCATACCACTGAAAGTATGTTATTTTAGATGCAACATCATTGAATATTTGAATTGAAAGTTGATGGGTGTTGAGACTTCAGATCTTTTTGTTACTATCAATGTAGTCTCGAATTTAAGTTTAGTGTCCATGGATACCTAATGTACTCGCAGTCTTTCCTTGTTTGTGTTTCTAGGCATAATTGTCCTTCGTATAACGGACCTATATAAAGGACACACTCTCCCTCCCGACATAGCTAAAAACATATCAGGTTGGTGCCTCTAGCATTGTAGCTTGTTTCTATCTTTATCCCTTCTGATCGGAGTAGTACCCACAAAAACAACATCAATGGAGTAGAGACTAGAAAAGAGAGATAGGATGAACACCATCATGAGATGGACCCATGATGGGAGTAGGAGGCATCTGAAAACTTAGGGGGTGAATATCTTGCACTCCGTGTAGTTGACTAAGAACTTGAGTGTGTTTAGGTCAGGCTAGAATAGCAATAGCCTCGCTAGGCTAGGATAATCGTCTAGTCTCGCGAACAAGTGCGGTTTCCTCATCAGCTGGAATAGCCTATGATGATCTAACTGCAAAACGAGTTCTCATTACACGATGGTGATGAAAATTTTGCAGCGGGTATCGAGCTGAAAGGTTTGCTACTCGTAAGACCCTAACAACTAGAGACACTTCCCTTCTACCATGGATATTTGGCGTTACATCATTAACAAGGCCCAGTGTCACAAGGGGATTAAGTCCCTCTCGATCATGCTGGCGCCTCATGGGCTCAAAATGTCTGGAAAGCCCTATGGAAGATACGAGGTGATCCTTCGGAGCTACATGCTCCTTCGTTTCCATTTGTCTTATTTTTCTCCTTGTTACATTAATGACAACATGTATCTATTATATCCGCTTAATCATTTGAAATGCTCACAGTTTTTGGATTTGCTTAAAAAAGGAGTTCTCCTTCCTCAACAACATAGCTAATTACAACAGAAAGTTCTCCATCAAGGAAAGACTGATTTGGCTGCCCCGCTGTCAAAATAATACATCACTTCGTGCAAACTCTCGTGCATAACTACTCATCTTGATTAGATAATGAGCCTTGCTCCTTCGTAGCTATGACCAGATGACCTATGTTTTCCTACTCTAGCTAGCAAGGGCAAGCTAGAAAATCAAAAAATTCTTGCATGTGTCGCTTGACCATGATAAGATCATATAGAGTGCCAACACCAGTAACCACAACAGTGAGCAGGAAAAAAAACTATAAAAGTAGTGTCTCTTGTGTGTAGAATAATAGTAGAATACAAGTCTCGCATGGCGCTCCATCCCTAGGGAGACGGGTGAATAGCTCCCATGCGACGTCGTTGGTGTGAACTGTCTCTCATGCGACGTAGTTGGTTGTAATCGCTCTCATGCGACATCTTCGTTGGAAAAAATAGCTCCCATGCGACACTGCTGCCTAATCCAAAGACACATGTTTAAAACTCGAATCAGGTGAGCGGGACCCACAGCATGGGACCCACTAACTTATCCAACTCAGCATTGGTCAGGTGAGCGGGACCCACAGCGTGGGACCCACTAACTTATCCAGGTCAGCATTGGTACAAGAGGACACCGAGCCGTGCCCCGAGCCGTGCAGCACCCGAGCCCATCCTCCCCCCTCCCCCTCCCCGACCGTTGTTGTTCTTTTTCTCCGGCGACGACGCGCAGCAACGCCGTTCCGGGCCGCGACCTAGCAATGTCGAGCTCCGCTTCAGCCTCCCGCCGCTCATGGCCGCGCTATGGCGCAGTGCCCATGACAAGATGCCCTGCATGCCCACGTATCGCACCCCTGAAGCGGCTAGTCACAACGACCGACAAGAATGGCAACCTTGGGCGGGAATTCGTGAAATGCGAGAGCAAACCAGAGCAGGGAAAGGTGAGATTTTACTTCTCAATATGCCAATTTTGGTTTTTGTCTCCCAATTTCATATTTGCCCATTTTTCCCCATCGGATTTGGGATTTAGGGTTCATCTTTCCGATTTCAGAAATTGAAGCAATGCACCCATTTTGAGTGGCTAGATGAGTACATAGAGCGGATTCAACTGGAGGGTGCATCAGGGGAGCTCGATTTACTGTTGGAGGTGGAGAAGTTGGGCAAGTTTGGATCGGGCGCATCTGGATCCGGGGCCCCTGGATCTGGCAATTCCATCGGGGGCGCCCGCCCTTCCATTGGTGCTACTGTGGGGGATGCAGGAGTGACGGCAGAGCTGAAGAAGCTGAACAAGCAGATGAAGAAACTCATCAAATTGCAGAAGCAGGGCAATTTGATGGGGCTCATGGCCGCACTTTTTTATGTTTGTGTAATTGGTCTCGCATTTGTTTATGTGATGATAATTAGTCGTAAGTGAATAGATTGGGCATCATTTGTAATCGGGATGATATGTACATTTGAATAAAAGTGTTGCGCTGTATGAATTCAGCATGTCCTCTCCACTCTGTTTCGGCCCCGTTTTTTATTTCTTCAGTTCGTCATCAGTTTCAGTTTCAGTGGTAGAGGGAGAAAAGGAAAAAAAGGTTCGTCCACAGTTGCCCGAAAAGGCCAGGCCCATATAGAAGTTAGGCAGGGCCGAATAGAACATATCCAGGCCCATTGATAAAAGGAGTGCAAAAAAAATGCACACGGTCATTAACATCGATATATCTTTTCGGCTTTAGATCATTTCACAAATTTTAAGTTTCCTGCAGTCACCTTTTTTGAGATAACTCATCTGATAATTATTTGAGATATTTTTATGCATAAGCTATTTGAGATAATTATTTGAGCAGTCTTTGTGAACCAAAAAAGTTGCAATTGTTTGGTTCTAGTTTATTTCAACCAAGCACCATTTCTTAATATATTTTTTACTTGTGCTATGGTGTTTTCAAAGTTTTTACTCGTGTGTTTCAACCGAAAAAGGTTGTGCCCAAAAAAGAAGACATCTAGTGTGCCCCTAGTAGCATCTCCTTACAACATAGAGGGGCATCCCCTTACAACCAGGGGCGGATCCATACTTGGTCATGGGTGTACACCCAAATCTTTTGGCTAGACATTTTTATATATGGTGTATACTTTAATACATTCAGTGCCCAAATGACCTGTCTCGCTAATGCCATGTTTGGCAGCAAAAAATGACATAGCAAGCATGATTTAAACATCAAACAACACTTGCGCATGTCATCAGCACCAGATAATTAGCATTTTTCTTGCCCATTGTCTTCAAATGCATTGTATACCAACTGTATGATTATGTAGTACAGTACATAATCTTTATTGTCAATTTCTTGGTAACGTACATTTTAGATACTAGATCAATTTTTTTTAGTACACATGGCCACATAAATAAAATGCAATGGAGAAACTTTAGGACTGAAAAAACATATAGATAGATAGTGGGGCATCGGGTACCCTAGTAGCATAGATAGATAAAACATATAGAGGGGCATCCCCCCACTACATATAGTTCATAAAACATGAAAGTAAAATAATTAAAACTAGATATATAAAAGACACGGGCACACACGCCCGAACCAACACAAACACAAACTAGAGCCCCAAACTAGATAGATAGAAGACTCGCCCCTTGAACAACTCCTTGGCCCCTCCTCCTTGCCACTCCTTGGCCCCTCCTCCTTGGGCCCCTCACTCGTCATCCTCCGGCATCTGGTAGGGGAGGGTGTGCATGTCGTTGGGGTGAGGGAAGATGTGGTGGAAGTTGGTGAAGATGTTGTAGGTCGTGAACGCGATAAACTCGCATCCACACCAGAACACCTGGCCGAGGAGGTGGTGAGCGTCGTAGGGGTTGGTGAAGGTGACGTGGAGGCCGATGACGAGGCCGTTGGCGTTGCCATCGTACTGCTCGTGGAGCTGGAACATGGGCGGAGTGCCCGGAGGGAGGTGGCGGTAGCCGGCTTGGAGGAAGAAGCGAGCGAACTCTCTAGGGCCCCTCCACCTAGAGATGGCCCACACCCTCAGGCTATTCTCGACGACGACTCCGGCCGGGTACTGCCTCTCCGGCACGGTGGGAGGGCGACGGTAGGTAGGGCCGTTGAACTGCATGGTGGCTCGAGTGGGATTTGGCTCGAAAAGAAGAAGGGGAGGAGGCTTGAGAGATGAGTGTGAGAGGATGAGGAAATGGTGCCCTTTTATAGCCGCGTTGCAGCTGTGGTCAATGTGTACACGGTGCCTTCTGGATCGTTTTCTCTTCTCCGTTCGCACTGGCATAAGTGATTGCGGGCATTAATTCAAAAAACGGCGGCCAGAGCATCCAAAGAGGCACAGGCAGCACAGGCGAGTTGCATCGTTTCGTGCACTTGCATCGGCGGTGACGCCGCGTGGGAAACAGGCTCGTTCATCCGCGCGTGACATTGAAAAAGGAGCTGCACCACCGACGCGTCCGTCTCGTTCAAACATGCATTTGTTAAAATAGCTTAGATGCGACGTACCTATACGCTGCGCCCCTGCCGTGCTTTACTGCGTCGATGCGTGCATGCAATGGCGGGCTAGGTGTTCACGAGCAAAGAATAGCTAGGCTGCGACGTTGCATGGCATGCATGGGACAGGGATGGCCCACATGTCATTGACCCTCTCGCATGCAACCCATCCCCCTCTCGACGGCCGTGCGCACGCACGCCAGGCTCTGCCGGGCCCGATCCGCTCGGCCCAACGGTCACTTAGATGATCCCCCGCTCAACGTTATCTGTTCGTCAGAGAGAAAAAACGGTGGCCAATCAGATTGGAGCCCACGGATCGCCCCCACAGAATCCTTCTAGAAGGCCTATCCGACGGCCGCAGTTTGGCGTTAGGGTTAGATCGACGGTGGACGTTTGGCGCTAGGGTTACATGGGGTTTGGAGGCAGTCAATGGGGTTTTGAAAGGTTTGACCGAACATTCAAATGTGTATAACTAATTCAAAAAAAATCTAAAAAATGAAAAACCTGCGCATATAGCCTTTTTATGTTACATAGTTATGATATAAAATGATAAACTTGATCTAATGATCTTTGCTTGAAAAAACCTTCACAAATTGGACTATCTCGACTGAGGTTGCATGGAGTTCACAGGAGTGAGAAGAGGGTTTGAGGTTTTGAAAATGCAAAAAAATCAAAAACATCACCTTAGCTTCATTTTAGAGTGACTAAGGAGGATCTGAAGTTATTTTTGCATTTAAAATTTTTAAACTTGTTTTATTGCTAACTTTGTATTAAAGGGTGTTTTTTCAAAAATAAATTAAATAATATGAATACTTAGTCAAAAAAAGGTGAGACTTCGTATTGATCCTATATAGGTATAATATAAGCTAAGAAAATCTTTTTTGGGTGATTTTGAGAAGGTCGAAAAAAACTTGCTTAGAAATGGGGCCGTTTTCCCTTACTTTGGAGCCTGTTTGGTCAACATTGTCCGTGACTATGAGTTGGAATTCACAAAAAGGGTTGGATTTATGAACTAAAGTGCATAGTAGTACATAAAACGATGCAACATCACAGAACAAACAAATGAACTCAAAAAATATTGAAGATAGGTTCAAATTTGAATATCGGTTCAAATTTGAATTTTATTTCAAGTCAAATCAACATCATAGCACATAAGTTATCACATGAAAGAACATAAGTTTTCACATCAAATGACAACAAACTTAAGTTTTCACATCAAATTTGAATGTTTTCGACTCTATTTCTTCTGCTTCTTTCTACCACTCGATTTCTTCTGCTTTTTTCCACCGTTTGGTTCCACGGCGCATAGTTTGTTGATGCTGATGCTCTTGCTTTTTGGCCCCCTCAACTTTTGCACCTGACCATGTCTCACTTCTTCAGTTTGCACTTCTGCAGATTGAGTAGATGGCACACATTGTTCAACTACTTCAGTTAGCAACTCAACACTTGGCAGCACAACCTCCAAACATGGCAACACAGTTGTCAAAGCAGATTCGAATGGCAGCACAACATTTGCTTCATCTGCAACAGTTTCAGATTGCCCTAGCGTCTGCAAAATAGATTCAGTATGCATCACATCGTCCAAAACACAAACACTTAGCTCATGTTCAGCAGTAACAGTTTCAGTTAGCTCCATATCTTTGTCACCAAACATTATCTGCTTAGTGCTCTTCCTTCTATAGCCACTGAGTCTTGCTTTTTTCACTGGCCAGCATTGTTCAACAACAAGCGGTGGGGCTTTTTCTGCACGCTTCCTCCTAAAAAATAAAGCATTTGACTTGGTTAGATACTAGAACAAGTAGCAAAATCAAAAACTTGCAAAAACAATAACATAAACATACTTTGGCCTCTGAGGAGTGTAGATGCACTTGGATGAACCAATTCTGTGCCCAAGTACCTCACACAACTTGCACCTATTTTTGTTACCTTTTTGAGCCCTTTTGGGCTTATCATTCTTTTCCTTTTCCTTTTCCCCCTTCTTACTACAACCACCTTTCTCAAACCAAGCTTTGAATCTGCTCTGTTTAGGCCTCCCAGCCTTTCTTCTAGTGACAGGGGGACACAAGGTAAATTCTATTTCCACCTCAGGCCACTGAGATTGGTCAGTCAGTGCAGGAATTGGACTTGCATATGCAGCTTTGAATTTTTGTACTGAATAATACTCATGCAAATATGGGTGCATATTTAACCTGGGTTTAGATGCCAAAAAAAGTATGGAATGCTCACATGGTTTTCCAGTGTGTTGCCACTCTTGGCAAGTGCACTCATGCAACTCAGTATTTACCACATGCCTCTTGCCACTCTTTGTATCTCTTAACTTCAGCACCCCACAAGGAAGATTTCTCAACAGATAGATGTGAAAGATTTCTACTCCTGTTGACCACCTGTTGTACCACTGCTGGAAGCTTGTCCCCTTTCAAAATATTAGCAATTTTTCCTCTCAACTCCCACAAACGCATGATCATGATTCTTATTTGGTCCACCATGTCATGCACAGGCAAGTCTTTCAAATGCTTCACTTTGTTGTTAAAACTTTCTGCCAAGTTGTTATTGATATGATCACATTTTATGGCAGTATTAAAACCTGATCTATACCACAACAGAGAATGGTGGGTGTTTAACCATGAAGCAAATTCATTATCACTACATGATGCCAATATCTTACCAAGGTGATAGGAATGTGTCTGTCTGGTGTAGGATCTTGCTGCTGGCCACATGCGCCCAAATTCATCTCCTCTGAATTTTTTTATCAGATTCATCCACATATGTCCAAAGCACTCCCTCTGCTCAGCATGGGGGAAAACACTTTTTACTGCATTTTCCAACCCTTTACATGCATCTGTGTGGATGGCCAAAGGAGAAACTGGCCCTATGCATCTTTTCAGTTGCATCATGAACCATATCCATGATGCCTCTGTCTCTGATTGAAACATTCCTATTGCAATTGGGAACATCCAGTTGTGTCCATCTAGAGCATTGCATGCAGCCAACTGACCATTCCACTTTCCAGTCAAAAAAGATGAGTCTATGCTCAAATATGGACGACAACCTGCTTTGAATCCATCTATGCAAGGCTTCAAACACATAAAAAACTTGCTGAATAAAACCTTGACATCCTCTGTTACCTCTGTATCTATCTCCACTACACTCCCAGGTGACCTCTTCTCTACCTCTGCTTTAAAACTATACAACATCCTAAATGTATTTGCCCAGTCACCATACAATGATTTCATGGCCCTTTGTTTTGCTTTCCACACTGTGGTATATTGCAGCTGGATGGGGTACAACTTCTCCAAGTCAACTTTAAACCTCTTTGCAGTAGTGTTTGGAGTCTTGGCTAAAATAGGAGTAATCTTCTCTGTAACCCAAAGTTGTGATGTCATCTTTGAAACTCTCTGTGAAGTGGTCATACATGTATGCTGGTGTGGTATTTGATTTACCCTTACTGTACTTCCATCAGGTTGTAGTCTGGCAGACAAGTACCATTTGCAAGGATTGCCACCACCATCATAACCTTTGCACCGAGCATAAACTTTCTTTCGATCAGTCCACATAGTCTTGGCATCAAACTCTTTTTTCACTGCATAGGTCCTGAAAGACATCCTAAACTCCTTCATGCTTGGCCACAACTTTCCCACCTCAATAACTGGGTTCTCTTTGTCATACAAACAAACCAGCTCATTATCATCTGCATCATCCACATCATCTGCAGCCTCTCTCATCAGGTGTTCTTCATCCTCATTTGCATTTCTAGGGCCTGTGTTACCTTCAGCTGGCAAAGAACTGTCATCCTTCTCCTTATCTTTGTCATCAACTTGAATGCCAAACATTTCGGCCATATCAATGTCAGATATTGGTGTAATGACCAAATCTGTTTTTTCATTCAACTCTACTACATTCCAGTCAACAACAATCTTCCTAGCACCATGGGTTCCCTCCTCTCCATCTGCATCAATCCCAGTATCTTCAGCTACTATAGTCGGTTCAGTCAACAATGCCAACATCTTCTTTTGTGAAACCCACTCATCATCTTCCATCTGTGCAGCCATCTTTGATGGCACATAACCAACTCTGGAATGAGTTTGCAGATCAATTAGCTCTGCATAAAATGTTACTTGTTTGCTTGCCCATCCTCCTTGCTGATCAATTTCAGCAACCATGGATTCTCCATCTTCAATTCTCACATATTCACCATTATAGTTATCGAAACGTTGCAGAGATACCTCTTGTTCTGGACCCCAAACAATACTCTCCCCAATTCTCTCCACCAAATTGCCCACGGCCTTCTCCTTCATGATCTCCAATTTCTGGGGATCAACATCTGCAAAATCGACATCCAACCTCACGGTGGTATCTCTATCAATGTCTTGGACACTGCCATCACTGAGCTTGGCTTTACAGGGAAAAAATTCCACTATAATTGCGAATGTGGTGGCAGAACCTGAACCTCCCCTGTTTTGTCAATGGCAGGCAGCGGCGGCAGTCACTACCAAATCGAGTTCGATTCTAAATCGCCAAGAAAAGAGGGTGCCATTACCGATTTGAAGCACTGTCTCCTCGGGGCAGCCCGTCTCCTCGCTCCATCTCATCTAGCCCTCGCTCCATCTCCTATCCAATCAAGCAACAAGGGCAGCATGAGGCCACAGATTTATGGGTACCCCAGATTTATTCAAAATTCAGTGGAATGGGAGTAGTGTTTGGAAAATACTCACTCGCAATAGCCGCTGCAGGGATAGGCGCTCCACCACCGGGCCGCGGAGAAGAAACAACCCCCGGATCCAATGGAGCCCGATTCTAAATCGCCAAGAAACAGAGGGCAGCATGAGGCCACAGATCGGGGAGTGGGACTAGGGTTTCGGGCTTACCTCGCAATAGCTCTGCCGCTGCCGAGAAATGCGCTCCACCACCGCGGAGAAGAAACCACTGCCGGAGAAGATGCTTACGGCGGCGCCGCTCGCCCAGTCCAGCACGGGCGAGTCGAGCACGGTCACACAGTCGCCGGTCGAGTCGTGGACGGTTGACTCTTGACTACGTGGCCATAGGTGGACCCCACCAGTCAGAGCACATAACCCCCAGTGTCCTAACCAAATCTCAGCCTAACGGACAACCAACTAGCCGCGTAAATGGTGTGTCGCATGGGAGCTATTTTTTCCAACGAAGATGTCGCATGCAAGCTATTACAGCCAACGACGTCGCATGAGAGACAGTTCACACCAACGACGTCGCATGGGAGCTATTCACCCTAGGGAGACACGGGCGGGACCCAACTCCTACATGCTTCCTCCAACAACTCTCTCCTCCTTCTCCTCGTTGTTGCTAGTGCCTCCGCTAGCAAAATCCGGATTGAGTCGGCGAAGACTGGGCCTGTTCTTTCTCTGGTGGGCAGTACATCTTTCATGAGCAGCGGAGCTCGTGGAGGGGTCATTGGTGGCGTGACTGCCTCTGTTCTTCGGCGTGCTCAACAACACTATGGTGGGGTTACGCCGCTCGATCTGAGGCAGCTTCGCATGAGCTTTGCGGCCATCAGGCTATGCATGATTTGCTTACTTTGGTAGCGGTCTAGCGAACGTTGGTGCCTGGTCTACACGCGGCGACATGCTTGTGTGATGTTGTTGGTCTGTGAGACATGCTGGTGCCGGTGGTGAGGTGTGGTGGGCGTGTCTGGGCGAAGTGGTCAGGCGGGACCAATCTAGGCTTGGGTGGGCCGTGGATATAGGGAAAATTAGATCTTTTGCCCCACTTTACTTCCCACTTAGATAATTTGCCCCCCCCCCCCTGAGAGGCTGCCGGGTGGGGCCGGGTCCACTGGTCATTAAGACAACCCTGGGGCAAATCATCTAACCCCTTGTAAAGTGGGGCAAATCGTCTAATCTCCCGTGGATATAGGGTGTGATGGGAGCGCGGGGCTCCGACAGTCGGTGTAGTTGCTGGCCAGAATTGTACGTCGCAATGGTTGTGGTGATCATCATTGGCTTGAGCTTACCTCCATGGTGCTGTGATGTCCTTCTTAGATCTAGCTAGCTGGTTTCAGTTCTGCCAGGGCAGGCAGACTGAGTTACACCTTGGCCTTGTTGGCAGCGACTGGGCTTCCTCTCAAGTGTTTCGATAGGTGCAAGGCTTTGGGCAAAAGATTGATCGTCGACGGTAGTCGATGTTGGTGATCATGCTGCCTGTGGGTGTCTCTCCCCTATTTGGAGGCATCGTCGACGAGCAGTCCCTCTACACTATACTGCGATTGGTTGGACTTGGTTAGGTAGTAGATGATTTGGCATGGTCGAACCCTACCCGGCGTTCGGTGCAGTGGTGTGGCGCAGTTTTGTGCAAAAGAGCGAGTCTTCGCCAGGGGTAGGTGCCGACGACGATGGCACTCACGTGTGCCATTTACCTTCGTGGAAGTGTCTCCAAAGACCTTGATGTCATGTCATGTCGGTTTGCGGTCATGTTTCAAGGTGGGGGGTGGTTTAGGTCCTTGGTGTCGTCGGCATTGCTGACGTGTTGTCCACTTGTCTTGTAATTTGCAACTTTTTTCTCTACCATAGTGATGTGGCCACAGAGCACATATCTTTCACAGGGGTATTCATCCTTATTTACTTTTGCTCAAATTTCTCCTTCGTCCATGAGTTCTGTTCTCGCATCCATACAGAATTCACTTGGTATTTAGATAGTGTGGTTGGTGACATGAATGTCAGGAAAAGCCAAGCTATGTTTGCATAAGGTGGTTCGCTCACGTCAATCGGGCCTGCTAGATTGATTAGCCACAACAAGTGGCATGTACGTATGTGTTCGCGCGCGCGCGTGTGTGTTGTGTGCGTGTGTGCACGCACGTGTCCATGCATGTCTTGGGTATGTGTCTGCAGTCTGCACATCCATGCATTTCTATTCCAGTGCCACTTAACTGCTCAAACGAACCATTAGACTTGCTGCAAGTATATTGGATCATTGCCCGCCCATGGTAATGTGAGTTCTCATTCCGGTCCCTCACGGTTTCAAAAGTTGGATAAGTCTTCATCTCATGAAAGGAATAATGACTCTTCCTCCCATATGTCAAACCCTATTGCTCTACCCCATATATTGTATCGTGGACCGCCTCCAATAATTACATTTCAAGCATATACTATCAAATGAACATAGGTTAGCTAGCAAAAATTCGGATTTATCCGCACCCAATACTCAAATGTTTTCACCCCAACATCCTACCATAATAACTACAAAATTTTGTGAAAATGCATTAATTACCACATGTGTAATGTAGCATCACGCAACGAGATATTTGGTAGCATATTAATCATTAATTCAAGCTGCAGCCAATGTTTATGCAACACATACAGTTGTATTTTGGACCAAAATAAATCAAGTGGGTACATATTGCTACATGTTATATCCATGTATATTTTCAAATAACAAATCAACATTCCCCTTTTTAATAGAAATGACAATTATTTAGTATATAATGGAAATATATTTCCGTTGTAAACACTAAGTGGTAGGATGCCAAAATATTTTACCGGAGATTCCAAAATGCTTGTTCTTTCTGAAAGTAAACTTCAAAAATTCATAAGCTATGTGCCGAAGTTTGTAAAAAATAATGATTTCCATACATTCTAATGAACTTTAACCAAAACAGTATACTTTTTTACTGGACGACAACGATTAGACCAGAAACCAAAAATATCGGCTGATGTCGAGCATTTCATGAAAGAAAAGCAAGTTATCTTGTCACTCAAACTAAAATGAAGTAGATCTCACGCGGACTCACCACCACGTATTGTCACAACATGTATTTCAACTTACGATTTGGAAACTCCCGGGTGTCTTTTTTCATCCAAGAGGAACTTACTGTATAATGAGAGGTGAGGCAATATAGTTGTACAGAAGTAATCTTCTCTGAAATCCAGATAGTAAAATAAGAGCCACAGATGATTTGTGTCTATTTTAATTTCTACTTTTTTATGTGTGCTTCACAAAAAATTAAACACTCTTCATCTGGCAATTTTTTTCATATGGATAGTTTCTCTCTCTATGACCTGCACTCTCCTTCACATTCCGTTGGCGTGATTTCTATGTAGGTAGCTCAACAACCTCTCACCCACCCCTCACAAATATAGTCCATTAACCACTTCTCTTCTCCTGTGAACACGGCCAGAACCCGGAAAATTAGCATTGAACCATTGACAAACGCGGGGACGTGTTTCACGATCCCTCTCAATCCAATGTGCATGTTGCACACCTATGAATGCTCGTTGCCATCGTTCGCTTTGGATGCTAAATTCCCTCTGAGCACGAAGGTTAAGGGCATGTATTAGGGCTAAGTTAGAAGACTGCAAAGATAGTAGAGTGGGATCTTCATAGTGGATGGCCATCTTTAAAGCAAGGTAAGGTTGGTGGATGGGTGAGCTACCCATAAAACCGAAATTAAGACCTTATATCTCCTAGTGAAACAGTGGAAATATCTCAAGTCTTGGAGTCCATGAGCGCACTGCAATCAAGTGAGAAAATAGTGGTGTTCTATATATTTCAATGTTCTATGCACTGTGTAAAATTATAAAAGAGATGTCCGCGGAATAACACCATAGGTGAGGCAATAAAGTAGGAAGATCGCTTAGAATGTGGATTGTATATGTGTTCCTTGTACTTTTAGAAGAAGCGGCCTAGGACAACATGCACATATATGTATTATGCATTATAGTAACATATACTAGAAAAAGATAAAATAACATAAAACAAAGCACCAATTTTCCTGAAAGGACCGAACGTAGCTACACAAATTGTGTTATCCAGCACATGACACAACAATATGTGCCATCGGAGTGTGGCACAACATGTGAAAGTTCAAACAGGTAGAGTTTAGTTGCAACTACATATATATGGTAAATTAACATAATGCTCTGAGCATTCTCACAAAGCTACAAGAGGGATTAGCGAGCTTGGCCGCGTCTGTGATCATGAGCCTGATCTGTATGCTGATCTATTGTCATGTGTTGTACCCTTTCTTGTAGTCACTCTTCTTTCCTCTATTATTCCAAAGATACGCAAGCTTTGCGTATTTGCAAAAAATATATTCTGATTGCCGTGATCATCTACCGCTCTAGTTAGGATGTATTTGATTGCTGGGCTATTCCGCCGTGGCACAGTGATAGCCTGGTTTTGAAGGTTGCTACTCATTTGAATTTTTTTAGGGCAGCCGGATGCTATGAATATCCCATCAAAATGGGGCCCCACACCTACGCGAGAAAGTCACGGATCTGGGCATCCCTCGCGCTCGGCAGGGAAAGCCAAAGTGCGAAATGTTTTTCGCGTCCCCTCGCTCGTTCACCTGCCACAAACCCAATCCGCTTCTCCCCCGTCCATCCAGGGCCGGCCCTGGGCCCCCAAGATCTAGGGGGGCCGTCGGTGTGATGTATGTATAAGGGTAACTAGCCCATAGGCCGTAGCTTCACGTACAAAAAACAGAAGTAGCCCAGGTCCAGAAAGGAAGGGACGGCAGGAAGCGTATGCATGTAAATCAGCGTACCATGATGAGGAAACAAATCAACGTAACGCACGTAAATCACGTCGCCCCATTCGCTTTATTCCTTACTATCCTGAGACAATCTCCCTCCAAAAGAAAAATGATCATGTAACGTGATTTCATCCGTAATTTCCATATTATCTGTTCTGCTCCAAACTCCAGTTCGTGTTCGTGTTCGTGGCCGCGGTGACGACGCAGCACGAACATCACCTCGCCCCTGAAATTTGATGCTGCCGGAGTGGGGCGCACACGTACATCGCTGAGTGCTCGCCACCAGAAATCCACATCACATCATCGCCCAGCATCCAATGATTGATGCCGATCTAATCAATCTGAGGTACTGCATATCATATTACTATACCCTACAGTTTCAAGTACAGCTTCGTGCTTTGAGGAAGAAATAATTTGATAAAAGTAGTTGCCAAAATATAATTCTAGAAGCTGAGAAGGATTTTTCATGTTAAATACTCCCTCCATTTTTGTATACAAGGCCACTGCCAAAATTACAATTTGCAACTATACAAGGCCATTAACATTAATCGAGGCAAAATTGATGACGTTTGCCTCATCTAGAACCCGAGGACATTATTATCCCTTGCATGCATGCGAGAGTGAGAAGGTTGGCTTGCATTCCCAACATTAATCAACCAATGAGGAGTAAAAGGGTTGCCATGTTGTGCGCGGGAGAGAAAACCACATTAATTAACACAACAAACAAGATGACAAGCTAGCTTGCCACATTGACTTAAACATGCATTAATTTTTATCTTGATACATGTAATATGGGTTTGTGGCCTTGTATACAAAAATGGAGGAAGTATTTGTTTGCTTTGGTTGATATGAATGACTTCACTCAAGTAAAGGATTTAAGAAAGTCATAGTGTTTAAAGCTTTTCAAATTTGAAATTATTGTACAACCATTTGGGGTATACAATTACCTGAAACATCTTAAATGGTTAGGCAACATTATGTATCGAGAAGTGGATGACATTGAAATCGACACAATCATAAGTGACTTTACATCAAGAAATGTTACAAGAAAATTTGAAGATAATATGCATATGATACTTATATGAAGGGCCCCCAAATCTTACGTTCGCCCCGGGCCCTCAAATTCTAAGGACCGGCCCTGCGTCCATCCGCTTCTCTCCTGTGGTGGCGGCCGCTGCTGATGGAACACGGAAGTGCGGCAACGGAAGTGACTGCACGGCGCCACGGCGGCCTAGCTTTCTGCTTCCTTATCTTCCTTCTTGCCGTGCCCTCTCCTCCCTTTCTCCTCTCTCCCAGAATAGAGGTCATGGTGGCAGCACCAGATCTAGGCGAGTGCCGCGCGTGACCGTTGACGCCCAACAGATGGAGGACGTTCCCTCCGGCCGGTGCGCCTGCGAGCGGCATATCCCTGGCGTGGGCCGCGCGTGCTGTAGTAGTCGATGCTGCTGGCCTGTGATATGCTCCGGCGAACTGACGAGCCGTGCTGTGCGTGCCCTGCTCATGCTGGGCACTCATGATGCTGAGTTGTCTGTTTTATCTCTCAATTTTTTGTGTTAAGTGTAGAGAAACTAGTTGGGAATTGGAACACTTGTAATCAGCTGCCAATGCTTAGTGTGTGTGTATCTGGTGTCTGTTCTTTTTACTCTTTTTGTAAGGGGCGCTACTCTGCACCGGTCGACCGGCCGAGTCACTCCCCGGGTCCACCCGCATCCGTTGGATGCGTCCATCCGTACGGGGTCATGCAAAACTGAGCCCGCCGAACGCATGCAAAACTGAACCCGCTGAACGCATGCAAAAACTGAACCTGCGTCTTTCGCCCGCATGGAACGGGCTGTCATTGCCATGCGTCATAGCTTTGCTCGTTGACTCGCGTCACCCAGCTTCCATGAATGCCTTGTCCATTGTTGCAGTTCGTCGTGGCTGCCTTGCATCGCCGTGGAAATTTTCCGCCGTCGCCTCGCGAGCACTCCGTCATCCGGCAAATGCTCTACCGACGCCATGCGCCTATGCTTTGCTCGTCGACTCGCGATGCCCAGGTCCCGTGAATGCCTGTCCACAGTCGCAGCTCGCCGTTGCCGCCATGCATCATGTCGTAACTCGCCATCGTTGCCTCACGCAAAACTCTCGTTGTAACATGGCCTGTGCTGGTCCAAGCAAATCGTCTTGCCGTTTGCAGCTTGCCATCTCGCCAGTCCCAGATCATCTCTCCGATCCTAGCAAATAATAACCAGAAATTCTCAGCGGAAAAAATCACGGCGGTCACAGCAAAAATATCGTCGGTCCCAGCAAAAATGATTGTCCAGCAAAAAAAATGGCTTACCATCATCGAGACACAGCAAAAATTCTGACCTGTCGCTGGTCACAATAAAAATTCTCGCCGGTTCCAGCAAAAATGACCGGCTGTTCCAGCGACGTAGCAAAAATTCTCACCGGTCCAAGCAAAATAACTCGTCATTTGTAGCAAAATAAATTCGCCAGCGTCGGTCATAGCAAAAAATCATGCTGGACCAGCAAACGATTTGCCCGGTTGTAGCAAAAAAAAGTTTATTGTCAACGGGAGTATCAAACGTACACACGGGTCCCAGCAAAAAAAACTCGCTGGTTGTAGCAAAAATGCACCGCCCTCACAGGTCACACCAAAAATTCACACCGGTCCCAGTAAAATGACTCCCGGTTGTAGCAAAAATGCCCCGCCATCATAGATGGTAGCAAAAAATCACACTAGTCCCAGGCTCCAAGCAAAACGACTCGCCAATTATAGCTCGATGTCGTGTCGGATGCAACACAAAACACCGGTAGTAGCAAAAAATGACAACGGTAGTAGCAAAAATGATGCCGTCGCCACCGCCACCGTTGGTGTCCTTGTGAACGGTTGTAGCAAATGTCAACGCCGGTAGTAGCAAAACACAAGACCGCTTGCACCAAAAATGGCGGCCGCCGTCCTTGTGAACGGTTGTTGCAATCATCAACATCGTAGTAGCAAAAAACGACACCGGCTGCAGCAAAAAGGGCTGCTGTCGTCATGGGTCTCGGTTCATCATCAATGGTTGTCGCAATCGTCAATGCCGGTCGTAGCAAAAACACGGACGGTTAAAGCAAAAAACTCAGTCGGTTCCAGTAAAAAGTTCCGTTTGTTGGTTGCATCATTTATTTTGGCTGCATGGTTCATCTGTACAATAACGCGGCCATGATTCTTCCAGCAAAAACTAATCAGCCGGTTCCAGCAAATTCTTGTCGTCGGTCAGGGAGGTGGTCGGACGTTCACTGCTGGCGATGCGGTGCGAGGTAGCAGATGGACAAGAGGAGAGATGAAGGAGGAAGGAAAATTTACAATGGATCATTGGTTATGAAGGAAAGAAAGTGAGCAATGCGGTGCGGTGCGTGGGTGGGTCCTAGACGTGGCCTGATTGATTCTCAGGAAAAAAAAGACGTGGCCTGATTGATCTGATTGATTCTCAGAAAATAAAAACGTGGCCTGACAATCGCGTGCATAGCGAGCGTTAGTTGGGCGCCACACGATTTGGATCGATCCCGCGGCTAGCGCGAGTCCGGCGCACTGGCTGTAAACACTTTCCTTTTGCAAGTGCTTCAGATTCGAAACTAACCATGGATTCTTAACAGTGAAGAGTCCTCTCATCCTTTTTTTATCCATCTAATCAAACAAATTTGTGGCGCCTCACATCCACCTAAACCAAACAGAAAAATGGCTATCCCTAGCCGGTTGGTTGAGGATACCCACAACCACTCAAATATACCCCTTGAACCAAACACACCCTTATACTATAGTTAAACTGTATGCCAAAGAACTTCCATTTGCAGACAATAGCATCTAGGAAAATTGAGCAATTATACATAATGGGACCAGAGGAAAAAAAACATAATGCTGACAGAAATCTCTTAATAAACTCGTTATGTGTACAAGACGGAAGTGGTCATTCCCCACAAAAAAAGTACAGAGAAAAGTGTTCATTCTAATTACACCCAACTAACTTGTAAATTGTTCACGTTTAATATGACTGGTGTGTTCTATATATGTTTGCCGTTACAGTAACCAGCCAATGTGATGTTAGGTTATGTACAAGTTTATTGAGCTCGTGCCCGCCGGGTTGCGGCTTTTCAAAACGTAACTTTTTTTTACCGATGGTTGCTTTGCTGTAAGATGTACTCTCTCCATTCACAAATAGGTTTTGGATATTTTAATATGGATTACGTATAGACTCAAATAAGTAAATAAACACACTAAAATGTGTCTACATGCATTTGATTTAAAAAAAAGTTAGAACATCTTATACTATTTGTGAACCGAGTGAGTACTGTATATCCATTTGTATTTTCAATTGGTATGCTACATCTATTTATTTTCTCTGAATTAATCCACATTTTGCCTACACTTCACGTCTGGAGGTAGACTATATTGCATTAATATTCCTTCCGGAGAATTGTCGACCAGCAAATCGTCATAGTTTATGCAATTGGGTCACGCTGCTCACAGGCCCACATGTCGGTGGCCTATTGCATCCTACAGGAAGTCGGGGATTCATGCCCGCGCTCGTGACGTGCAACCACCCGCTGCTGCAGCGCGCAGGAACCCGGCCAGCCAGCGCCGCCACTCAACCCGATTGGATTGGTCGCGCGTTACCACTTGTTATAACAAAACAGTAATGCAAGATCGACACATCAAGGCACAATATTTGTTAACAAGGTTCACTGATATGGCTACATTCCTGGGACAATTACTACGTGCGCTTTTCCCGAAGATACAACAACACCGGCCGCTCGGGCACTGGCGCAAGCCGTTGGCTCCCCCGCATAACTGTTTCTATCAAGTCATCACGCATTGCAACGTGTGGTTCCCCTTGATGTCACACGACTCGTACATGTCCACACCAATTATAACTCCAAATCCACGTAACCCCTTGCGTACAAATATATTCGACATAAATATAACATCTATGACCTGGACTCTCCGTCACATTCTGATGGTGTGATTTCTATGTGTGTGGCTTGACTGCCTCTCACCCATCCCTCACAAATATAGGTCATTAGCCACTTCCCTTCTCCACTCAACACGGCCAGAACATGGAAAATTAGCATTGAACCATTGACAAATGCGGGGAGGTGTTTCTTGATCCCTCACATTCCAATGTGCATGTTGCACACCTATAAATGCTCGTTGCCATTGTTCTCTTTGGATGCTCAATCCCCTCTACGTACGGAGGTTAAGGCATGTATTAGGCCTAAGGTAGAAGACTGCAAAGACAGAAGATTGATAGCTTTATAATGGATGGCCATATTTAAAGCAAGGTAAGGTTGGTGGACGCATGAGCTATCCATAAAACCTAAATTAAGACAATATATCTCCTAGTGAAAACATGGAATATCTCAAGTCTTATAATCCAAGAGTGCACAGCAACCAAGTCCGCACATAGTTGTGTTCTAATTCAATATTCTATGCACTGCATGAAATTATAAAAGAGTTGTTCCCGGAATAACGCCATCAGTTAGGTGAGAAAGTAGGAAAATGGCTCAGAATGTGGATTGTATATTTCTTCCTTGTACTTTTATAAGAAGCGGCCTAGGACCACATGCACATATATGGATTAGGCATGCTAGTAGCATATTCTAAAACAAGAAGAAATAAAATAAAACAAAGAACCATTTTTTTTATCGCCTAATTGCACAGAACTCAGCTACACAAATTGTGTTATCAAGCACATGACACAACAATATGTGCCATCGGAGTGTGGCACAACATGTGATAGTGCAAACAAGTAGAGTTTAATTGCAACTTGCAAAGCTACTGGAGGGATTAGCGAGCTTGGCCGCGTCCGTGATCGTGAGCATGATCTGTATGCTGATCTAGTCATGTGGTGTACCTTTTTCTTCTACTCATTCTTCTTTCCTTTATCAATGAAAATATATGAAAGCTTTATTTACTCGCGAAAAAATATATTCTGATTGCCGTGATAATCTACCGCTCTAGTTATACTATGGTTTAAACTGTATACAGAAGAACTTTTATTTGCAGCCAATAGTATCAAGGAAAATTGAGCAATTATACATAATGGGACCACAGAAAACAAAAAAACTTAATGTTGACAGAAATCTCTTAATAAACTCGTTATGTGTACAAAAGGAAAGTGATCATTCCCCATAGAGAGAGAGAGAGAGAGAGAGAGAGAGAGAGAGGGTGCTCATTCTCGTTACACCCAACCAACGACATTATTGCATGGGCTCCGGAGAGGAACGGTGTCTTCACCGTTCGATCCGCCTATCGCCTAGCCATGGACGAGCGTGATCGTCCATCGGCATCCGCCACGATCAGGGCACCGGATGGTCGTCGCGCCATCTGGAAGATCATATGGGGGTGCCCTGCTCCCCCAAAGGTATGTGTGTTTGCTTGGAGAGTCGCCACCAACTCACTTGCTACTTGGGCTAATAAAGCCTCGCGGCACCTTGAGCTTACGGACATATGCTCCCTTTGTGGTGTGGAACGCGAGGACGGATTCTATGCGCTGTGCAGGTGCCCCTGGCAAGAGAGCTATGGCGTGCTATGGCCTTGGATTGGAATATTCCCAAGGTGGAGTCCATCGACAACACATGTCCAGAGTGGATATTTTCATTGTTGGACCCATTGGATGACTCGGCGTGACTAGTGGTGCTTATGACGATGTGGAGAATCTGGCATGTCCGCAATGAGATCACACACGACAAGGCGCCACCCAAAGTTGAGGCCTCTCGGCGTTTTTTGCAGGGGTATATTAATTCACTTATGTGCATTGAACAACACCCCAATGGTGACCTGGAGAAAGGAAAGATGGTGGTCTTGGCCTCACAACCGCGCGCCATAGCGAGCACGCTGCCCAAGGTGCGCTCGCGTTGGGTATCCCCCGAGCCAGGCTGGGCAAAGCTGAACACGGACGGAAGTTACATCGCGGCTACAGGTGCAGCGGGTGGAGGAATGATCCTACGTGATGATAGAGGCGAGATCATCTATAGTGCATGTAGGGAACTCCGCACGTGTGATAATGCTTTGGAGGCGGAGATAGCGTCGTGCAGAGAAGGGTTGGCATTGGCGGTGCATCGGACCACCCTACCTATTTTGGTTGAGATGGATAGTGCAGAGGCGGTGTCTATGATCACGGGACGCGAGGCGGATAGATCATTGCATCATGCAATCATAGAGGAGATCCGCGGGTTGGCCGATCTTGAGGCTAGAAAGATTTGTTTTATACATTGTAGTCGTTCTCAGAACATTGTTAGCCATGAGCTGGCCGCTTATGGCCGTAGTACGCCGCGCACCGCAATTTGGCTCGCTGCCGGGATGGACTTCATTGTAAATCTGGCTCTGGCTGAGAGACCTCCTTGAGTAATCAAATTATGATTTTCCCAGCAAAAAAAAAACATACTGACTGATGTGTTGTACATATGTTTGCCATTATAGTAAGGGTTAATTATCCTTTTGCCCTCAGTGGTGTCCATGTGCTCAGTTTTGCCCTCAGATGCAAATTGTCCTCAGTTTTGCCCCTAGTCCGTGCACAGCAACTACGACGAGGCCAAACGGCCATATTTGAGTCCATTCCGTCCGCCGGCGTTAGTAGTTGTGGGTCCGGAGCTTACACGTGGGACCGCGTGGACGTGGGTCCGGAGCTGACATGTAGGCCCCTGCAACTAAATCCCCAAATCATTCTAGCTCACACCCATCCGCCCGGCCGGCTGTCGTGCGCCGCCGCCGCCGCCACCTGCGCCGCGGCCAGCACCTGCCCCGCCACCAGCTGCACGCCCTGCTCCGCCGCTACCTCCCTGCGCCTACGCTCCACGGCTCATTGTGACGCCCACCACCTTCCTGCGACGCCACGGGTGGGGGGCGCGCCACCTGCTCGACCCGCGGCGCGGCCTCCTTCCGTGCGCCCGGCCGGAGCGCTCAAAGGTGGGGGGCTGCTGGAGCTATTTGAACTAGGAGGAAGAACCCTAGGGCGAAATGGAGAGCAGCGGCGACCCCGGAGTATTTGGCGAGGCAGGCATCGGGCCGGAGATCCGCCGCGTCCACGACTGGGTTCCCGAGGGGTAAGTCTCGCCTCTTGTTTAGATTGAGCTTAGTTGTGCATTTGAACACTCGATTCGAGTAGGTTTGCCCAATTAGTGTGCTGATTGCGTCTCTGTTTTTCGCCGGTTAGGATGGAGTTGCGGTTTGCTTTCATGGTGCACATTAGAAGGGACCGGTACATGTTCGATGCAAAGGATAAGAAGAAATACCAAGGAGGTTTTGATTATCGGTTGCCAATGGCTAGTAATTGGAGTTTCAGACAATTTGGGGAGGTAATTTGTAGCCAATATCCTTGGGGTTTGCTTGATGAAGTGGTTTACAAATACTATGATGGGGGAAATAATTGGGTGACAGTTAGTAATGATGAAGAGCTAGCTACCATGTTTATTAGGCATAAAGAGAAAGATAATTTCCATGTGAGGCTGCAAGTTGATGTGCTTGAGCAGGCATTTGGACCTAGGATGGCGGGTGCAACATCTCGGGGAGAATCAAGTCGTCGTAATGGCATCTCTAGCCAGAACAGTTCAGTTGGTGCACGGCGACGTGGTGGCTCGACAAGTGTGGGCAACAGCAGTAGGGTCCCCCTTGAAGTGGAGCCTGATGGCTACAATTCTGGGGTTGATGAAGAGAAGTTATATTCTGATGTTATTCAGAATTTACGACGGGCACCTAGGGCTGAAAACCAAGATGAGGCTCACAATGCAGTCCGTGTGGATGATGACGCGATGGGTGAGGACGAAGACCTTGCAGCTGTTCAATGGGACCCTTTGAACCCTCAAATGGAAGAAGGTACAGTTTTTGCATCCATGAATGAGTGTAGAAATGCACTTGTGACATACTGCATCAAGGTAGAACGTACTTTCAAAGTTGACAAGAGCGATCAAGTACGTTACAGAGTGCACTGTCCGACTGAGGGTTGTCCATGGAGGCTGCTTGCAGCTAAAATGCGGAATAGCACTAATGTTCAGGTCAAAGTGAATCCTTTTAAGCACACATGTCAGGAATCAACCCTTAGGAAGGATACAATCAGTAGAGCCAAGTCAAGATGGGTGGCAGAAGAAGTAAAAAAGTGGGTGAAAGAAAACCAGCAAGTGGGTCCAAAGGAATTGCAGAAGAACATCAAAGATAAGTTCAAGATAGATTTACCATACATGAGGTTGTTCAATGGTAAACAACATGCTATGGATTCTATTTATGGTAACTGGCAGGAAAATTTTCAATTGTTGTATTCATTCAAAGGTGAAGTGGAGAGGACAAGCCCAGGTAGTATTGTAGATATTGATCACCACACCGTGGAGTACACATTCAGGGGAGTGACAAAGACCAAGAAATGTTTTAGAAGGGTTTTTGTCTGCTTTGAGGCTTGTCGCCGGGGTTTTTTGGCAGGCTGCAGGCCTTATTTGGCTATTGATGCCACTTTTCTCACAGGAAGGTTTAAAGGACAGTTAGTAGCAGCTTGTGCAGTTGATGCACATAGTTTTGTATTTCCAGTTGCCTATGGTGTGCTAGAGACAGAGTCTGAGGAGAGCTGGACTTGGTTTTTGCATAATCTCCGCCGGGCTATTGCACATCCCAATGGGTTGGTCATTCATACAGATGCCTGCAAAGGTTTAGAAGTGGCCGTGGACAGTGTGTTCCCTGGAGTAGAGCATAGGGAATGCATGCGTCACCTTGCTGCAAATTTCATGAAGAAATTCAAAGGAAAGGTGTATACCGACAATTTATGGCCAGCATCTTTGACATGCAGTGTGAAGAAGCACGACTACCACTTGAGGCAGTTATACATGAATCCCAAAGTGAAAGAATACTTGGAAACACACCACTCCAAGTTATGGGCTAGAAGCCAATTCAGTGAAGTGAGCAAAGTTGACTATGTGCACAATAATCTAGCAGAGTCTTTCAACTCAACGATCCGGAAACTAAAGGGTCATTATGTGGTGGATTTGCTTGACAGAATAAGGATAGAATACATGCAGAAATTTCATTATCGTGCAGGAATAGCCGAGGAAAAATTCATGGGCCACATTATCATCCCTGCCGTGATGAATGAACTGAAGCAGAAGACAACAGGCTTGGAAATGAACATGACGCTTTGCTCGGGTACCACAGCAGAGATATCATATTTGGATAAAGAGAAGAGGGAATGGAGATATCCAGTGGATTTAGAAGCTAGAACTTGCAGTTGTAGGCAATGGCAGATAACTGGGTTGCCATGCATTCATGCCTTGTTTTTCATCACTTCTCTCCCAGGTCCAGCAGGGAACATACATCAGTATGTGCATGATTACTACTCTGTTGCAAGGTTCAAAGCCACATATGCTTATGCCTTGCCTGCTATGGAGGGAAAACAACAATGGGACATGGTGGACCCTGGATTCAAGCTTTGCGCTCCAGTTCTGAAGAGAGCAGCAGGTAGACCAAGGAAGAGTCGAATAAGACCTCGCAGCGAAGGAGCTGGACTTGGAGCGAGGAAGCGTAAGTGCACAAGATGTGGTGGGTCTGGTCATTTCGGTAAGTATTGTGATAACACAGTAGATCCAGCATTCGGAGAGAGTTTCGATGAAGGCTTCGATGAAAATGTTGGTCAGCAGCCGGTTGCCTCAACAGATGATGAAAATGTTGGTCAACAGCTGGTTGCCTCAACAGATGATGAAAATGATAGTCAACAGCCGGATGATTTTGACGATGATCCAAAATATCCTCCAAATAATGATTCAAGTGAGGCTCCAAATGGTAATCCAAGTGAGGCTCTAAATGGTGATCATGGTGATCCAAGTGAGGCTCCAAATGATGATCCAAGTGAGGCTCCAAATGGTGACCAACCTTCTGTTGTTGTGAGTTCTGCTAGGTATGTAAATCTTGCAAGGGTCAAATACTACTGTACATCTATCACTTGACACGATCTCATTACCGTTTATGTTTGGACCCTTTATGTTTTGCACAGCTCTATGGTAGGTTTGAAGAAGACGCGCAAGGTACCGACAACCAAGAGAAGAAGAGAAGAAACAATGAGCACAAGGTGCACGAGGAGCAAAGTGATGACAAGAAGCTCAAGGAACAGACAGAAGCCCCAACGCTATCTATGAACAATTATGAAACATTATGAATAAGGAATGATGTTGTATTATGAAACATTTATCACTTGACATGTTGTATTTCTGCTGGATGATGTTGGACCTATGTTAGAAGTATGTTTGACATGATGTTTAAATATCTGTTGGATGATGTTTGAATGAGCACATGGTTTTTCCTTTTTTTTGATTTTTTTGAATTTTATTTTGCTCATTTAAATTCTGGTCAAACCTAACTTTGACCAAGATTTAAGCAAGTCTAAAACATCAAAATGAAAAACTAAGCCTGGATACTTCTTAGTCAATCCAAAATGAAGTTGTGGTGAGGTTTTTGAAATTTTCATGAAAAATGTGCTAAAAAGAGGGGTCCAAAGGTAGGGTAAACGGCCTCATTTCTAAGCAAGGTTTTTTTCGACCTTATCTAAATCAGTCAAATAACTTTCCTACACATATATTCTATATGTACAGACTATGTGCGCTGGTTTTTCCATTTTTTGATTTTTTTTTAAATTTGTTTTGCTCATTTGAATTCTGGTCAAACTTAACTTTGACCAAGATTTAAACAAGTGTAAAACATCAAAATGAAAAACTAAGCCTGGATCCTTCTTAGTCACTCCAAAATGAAGCTGTGGTGAGTTTTTTGAAATTTTCATGTTCATTTCCCCAAAACACTTCTCTTCACTTCATACAAGAGAGTTTGAGATACTCGAGATATCATACAATACACATGAACTTATCATTTAAATGTATGTAAAGCTTGTTTATCAACTTAAATCGTTAGTATATGACATAAGAAGACTATGTGCGCAGGTTTTTCATTTTTCTGATTTTTATTTAATTTATTATGCTCATTTGAAATCTGGTCAAACATAGCTTTGACTGCTCCAAACCCCTCCCAAACCCCGCTAACCCTAGCGCTGAATAAGGACCGTTCATCTAACCCTAGCGGTGATCAAGGGCCGTCGATCTAACCCTTCTAGAAGGAATCTGCGGGGAGGAGGGGGGCGATCCGCGAGATGCAATCTGATTGGCTGGGAGATTGTTTTTTTAACAAATATCGGGCGCGCTGGATGGACCGTTGGGCCGTCTCGTTGTCTGGGCCTGAGACTGCAGTAAATAGCCCGTCTCAGCCTTTCCAGGCCTTGCATGCATGGAGGCGGCTACGTGGGTTTCGCATGCGCGGGAGGCGGCGACGTGCATGCATGCGCGGGAGGCGGCTACGTGGGCAGCGGTTCACATGCACTGCCCGGTCAAAGATGCATCGTTTTCGTGAAAAAATTTAAGTGTGCAAAACGTAACGGATACACACACGCATCCGGATTCACACACGCACCGTTCTCATCCTTTCTCTCTTCCTCTCCCACCCACAGGCCTATAAATGGGGTGCCTCTCTTCCTCTCCCACCCACAAGCCAGATCCGATCCTCTCCAACTTCAAACACCCAAGCGACCGAGCCCTCCCCAAGCGAGACCAAGTGAAGAAGATGCAGTTCAACGGGCCGACCTTCAGCCGTCCGCCTGTGGTGCCGGAGCTGCGCTACCCACCGGGCGTGCTCGTGGAGAGGGAGCTCCGTGTGTGGGCTATTTCAAGGTGGAGGGGTTCCGTCGAACTCACCCGCGCCTTCCTCAGAGCCGGCTATGCCCACCTCCCACGGGGCTCGCCGAGGATGTTCACCCTCAACGAGGTTCGTGACCGCGACGACATCCTCCTACTTCTCACGGTCACCTTCACCAACCCATTTGACGCGCGCGAGCTCCTCGGCCAAGTCTTTTGGTGCGGCTGCGAGGCCATCTTCTTCACCGTCTACAACATCTACACCAACTACGAGCGCATCTTCCCCGCTCCAGGCCAGATGTACTCCCTTCCCTACGACGAGGAGGAGGAGGTGTGAAGATGAAGACGGTGTTGAAGGGGCGCGCGCGGCCAATGTGGAAGAAGGAGGTCAAGATGAAGATGTTCAAGCCCGGAGTCAAGCTCGTCATGTTTGGTTTTTTATTTTGTTGCTTTTCTATGTCGTGTCGTGGCGTGTCATGTTTCATCATGTGTCCGTGAACTGTCCGTGAACTTATCTAAGTTATTGTAATGGTACGGTGTGTTCCATCTTATTATGTGTGTTAAAAAATGTCCGTGCCCAAACTTATCATTTCTTCCCTAAACAAGTCATGAAGTTCGAGAACTTGTGGTTTTCGGAGGGGGTGAGAAGCCCTCTGTTTCATTCAAACAAAAAGTCATGAACTAACATGCAAATTTATTCCCTTTAAATCCTAAACCAAGTGCCACTCTAACCCTAAACCAAGTGCCACTCTGACCAAAATCATGTGGTAGTGCAACATACATTTTCAACCTTCCAACCCTCCAAAATTTAAGTGCAAAACAAAGGAAAACCACTCTCACGCGTGTGCAACATTCACGGTCTCACTATTTTTTCTTAAAAAAAATTCACAGTCTCACTATGTATACCTTCTTTCCCTACCCATGTCAAAGTCTTGCCATCTGTCCTAGCGGTTACCAGCGTAGCCCTAAACACCACAAACCCACGCGGTCCTGGGTTTGAGTCCCCAGGCGCACCAATTTTTTGTGCATTTTCCACCCTTCATTTTTTAGACATATTATGTTTTTCTCAATGTAATGCCCTTAAAAAATGTTCATTTATTTTGGCACCTGGCGTAAACCTCTACCAAAGCTGAGGCACATTTTTCATGACATTTTGGTCTTTCATTTAAATCACGATGTATTTGAATTGGATTAATTAACAGCTCCAAAAAATTTCTAACATTAATTGTTTGGCTCCGGAATAATTCAATTAGCTTCCACAAAAAGTTTCAGCATTATGATTTACTGCCTAAATTAAATCAGAATAGAAAACAGAAAAATACGCAAGAAAACCCCTGAATGGGCCTAATTGGATGCAGTTGGCCCATTAGTCTAGCCTGCACTTGGCTCTACGCTCTGAATTTGGCCCAAGAGCAACCTTTTTTTGGACAGAAAGGCAGAGCAGAGAGCTGCATTTCATTGATCAAAAGTTTCTGAATTCCTAATTTCTTCTCTTTTTTTCCAACATATTTAAATGTTGGTCACTTCTTCTCTTTTTGTTTCAACATTTAAACAACTTTAACCAACATTTAAACTAGGTGAATTTCTCAAACAATTTCAAGATTACAAATTCCTTCATAATTCATGCCTTTCCATACATTTTCAACATTACAACCAGTGCGATTACCATACCTACAAATGCCCAAAAGTATTTGCAAATGGGTATTGGTAGTGCTTGATCTTCAAGCTTCCTAACCTTCTTCTTCAACATCCTAAGCTCAATAGCTAGCTCTCTGTCAGTGCGTGCTTCGCCATCCATCTCTTCTTCCGGAGCTCGTGGTGTGGCCACTGCCATTCGTGGCAACATGCGCAACCACTCTTCATGCTCTTCTTGCAGTTCATTCATCAGAGTCTTGGCCAGAGCATCGACCCAAAGAAAGAAGCATGTCACCTGCATGAACACTAAACAGATCAACCCATTGCTCAAACATCCCGACGACGAAAATGGTGCAATTGCCCCGATTCTTACCCCATTCTCGCTGCACACGTAGAACGGACGATTCTGGTTCCTCGGTGTCTGAGAAACCCTTCGATCAACGCCCGCCCGGCACCGCGGACAGACGAAGACAGGCATGTCCACACGCGCCCTGCTCTGCATCCGCGAGGTGGCGCGGGAGCTTGAGGAAGACATGGAGCTCGGAGCCGAAGGGGATCTCAACGCCGCGGCGCCCTCTACTGCCAGCTTCCCACCGCCGCGCCCTCCACAGCTAGCTTCCCGCCGTCGTGCTCTCTCTCTCGCCGTGGTCACTGCCGTGCTCTCTGTCGCCGTGGTCACCACCGCTGTCGCCCGCTTATATAGCACACCCGCCAACGACTCTCTGCTCAACGGCTCTTTGCTGGGTCCCACAAGCCACGCGTGCAACGGTCTAAATAAAATTGGCCGTTTCTGCCGCCTGGTCCCACCTGTAAGGGCCGAGTCAAAAGGTTGACCTGACGGAGACGGCAGAGTTCACGGAACGAGTCGGTGCGCATGGACTAGGGGCAAAACTGAGCACAATTCGCATCTGAGGGCAAAACTGAGCACATGGACACCACTGAGGGCAAAAGGATAATTAACCCTTATAGTAACCAGCCAATGTGATGTTAGGTTATGTACAAGCTTATTAAGCTCGATCTTGTGCCCGCGGGTCGCGGGGTATCAAAACGTATTTTTTTCTTTTTCTTAAACCGGTCTCTTCTAGCGACGTTTGCTTTGTCGTAAGATGTACTTTTTTTTTACAGAATGGCTCGGCCAAGCCCGAGAAGGGCTTAGACCTAACCCGGCTTTGAATTAACAAAGCTATCAACCGGCTAGGATACAACCAACACAAACAAACTGAAAAGAAGAAGAAACAGGGGACGCAACCCCGAACGACAAGTACAGGGTGAGGAAGGTAAACAATCGACAATGAAGCACGAAGCAGAAGCTACAACAACAAGGTCTCGCCCGTCAGTGCACCCGTAGCAGAGGAATCGCCGACGCCCCAAACACGAAGCACATCAGGAAGCTACAGAAGGGCAAAGTCGCCACCGGAGACACGGCCGAAAGGGAGCAGCGCAGCCAGAGGACCAAACCAGAGCTCTTCATGGACAATTTGACCTCGCCACCAACACATCACAGTCGCCGGAGAGGGGACCCATATCCCCTCTCGCCCTGGCTCGAGAGCGCCGCACCGCCGGTCTCACTGGAGCACTTGGGGAAGGAGCACACCGCCTAGCAGAGACATCCGACCTGCCCCGAAGCTACGACGCTGAAGTCAGACGGGCCGCCACCAGGAACCAGCCAAGCTCGCAACGCACACCCACCATCCCCATGCGCAAGGCGGCGCCTTCAAGAACGTGACGACGCCGTGGCGCCGCCGCCGCCGCAAAACCACAGGGGCTAGGGTTTTCACCCGGGCGCAGGGGAAGTGGGGAGGCAGGGGAAGATGAACCTCATCGCCGCCACCAAGGAGGAAATGGCGTCCAGGACGCCATCGACGCCGTGACCGCCAACGACGGCCAGGGGTTTCCTCCGGACAAGCTCCCTCCCTCCACCACCGAACCAACCACCAGCATCAACAGGCGCGCACGCAGGCTGGAGATCCATGCAGGCCGAGGTCGTGCGACGCGTGCGGACTGGAGCGCCTCAAATCTGACGAGGAGAGCCCGGGGCCTCCCCACGCCATGACCAGCGCTCACCAGGACCTCGCTGCCCACGCAGCCGAGGGGATACGGCCCACCTTATCGATGCACGCCCCCTGCCGTCAGTGGAGCGCCGTCCACACCAGCAGGGCCGCCGCCCCAGATCCGGGCCCTCACCACCAAGAGGGAGCGGCCAGAGACCTCGCCGCCACCCTCACTGGCAGCCGCGCGAGGCCCCGGCGACCGCCTCCGACAACGGCGGGGAGAAACCCTAGTTCGTCCCCGAGTCGCCCTTGGGAGAGAGACACAAGGGAGGGGAAGTGGGCGTTAACAAATATGTTCTGGATATTTAATATCGGGTACGTACGGACTGAAATGAATGAACAAGCATGCTAACACTTGTCAATATACATTCAGTTCAGAAAAAAGTTAGAACATACTATTTGTGAACCGAGGGAGTACTGTATTGCCATTTCTATTTTCAACTGGTATGCTACATCTATTTATTTATTTTTGCGAATTAAATCCACATTTTCCCTACACACTTCACGTGTGTAGAGGTAGACTATATATTGCATTAATATTCCTTCCGGAGAATTCTGGACCAGCAAATCGTCACTCTGCTCAGTTCACTCTGCTCCCAGGCCCACATGTCGGTGGTCTACTGCATCCTGGAGTAGAAGTCAGGGGATCCATGCCCGCGCTCGCGACGTGCAACCACCCGCTGCTGCTGCAGCGCGCAGGAACCCGGCCACCCAGCGCCGCCACCCAACCCAATTGGATTCGTCGCGCGTTACGCTTCAGCTGCGGTGTCGCCGTCAGCGTCAATTCATCTCCGTCGGGACCGTCCGACGTCCTTCCGCCGCCGCTGGATGCACAGAGCGCACGACGGCGACCCCTTTGGACGCACGTGGAGACCAACCGACGAAACGATGCCTCAACAACATACAACCGTGTCGACCCGCCACCGGCGGCCGGCCGGCCGGCTAGCTGGCTGGCAGCGAGTAACTGAGCAGCAGTGCGTCGGGCGCGGCACATCAATGCCCAGTATCACGCAGCAGTCCGATCGATCGAGTCAGCAGCCAACAAACGGTGTCCTTGTGAAAAACAGTGCCCTGCCTATCCATTCATCCATCCATCGCCCCAACCACATTTGCGCCCTCCATAACTCCGGCCCCGCCGCGCGCCGCCGTCCCGATCACCAACCCAGCTTTACCGAGCTTAGCCGCGTGACAGCCCATCCGTAGCACTAGCACACACAACTCCGGTAAACTGAGCTGTACTGCGTACACGCTCGAGTACGAGCTGAATTTAGCTGGTTCACGCAAAGATCATGTGCGTGTTCGTTTCACGTAGCTCGCTGCCTGCCTGTCCGGTACATGGACAGAACTGGCGGGCCGGTAGTGTCGATCCTGCCAGCCATGGTTGATGGTGGCTCCCGGTCTCGGTCGGCAATGCGACGTTGTCACGGACCCATGGGCCATGGCGTACACAGCGACGTGTAAGGCCAGCGACATCAGATCACTAGCTAGCTACTAGTAGAGTGGTAGTACACGTTTGGTTGAGCCATCATTCATCACCGGCCACAGCCACCACCCCTGGCTTAGCTTAATTAGCTACGTACACTCTGCTTCTTCAATTCTTCCACACTCTATCTGTCTAGCCATACCGCCGTCCTCCTCCTACCTCGCCATGAGCAGCTTCGCCTACCAGAAGCTCAAGAAGCTCCCGCCCCCACCCCTTCCCGCCACCGACCAGCAGGACGCGCACTACGCCGTCGCCGCCGCGCAGGACCACTACTACCGCCACGCGGCGGCCGCGATCGTCGCCAGCAGGAGGACGTGGCGGAGCCGCCGGTCGTCCTCGGGCGGTGGCCCGCGGCGGCGCGGTAGGCCTCTGAGGATCTCGAGCCTGGCGCGGGCGCTGCGGCGGAGGGCGGCCGCGGTGGGCGGCAGGGTGCGCGCGTCGGTGGCCCGGGTGGTGACTAGGCTCAAGGAAGGCGGTCCCTGTGTGGCCGACCTCTTCGCCGGCAACTACATGTTCCTGCAGGTCACGCCGTCGATGGCCGCGCCCGCCGCGGCCGGGGTCGGTAGGGGGGCCTTCCTGCCATACTACCTTGCCGTCAAGGACAAGGCCGCCGGCGCCGGCGCCGTGCACGGCTTGATCCGCGCCTAGTTCTACTTGTACAGAGCGAGTTGTTTGCTTTTGTTCTGTCTTGTGCATGATTTAATTATAAACAAGTGGGTTTGCTTTGTGTAACTGGGAGATGTGGATCAAACCTGCTGTGTCCAAAATAATCTGTAAAGGGAAACTAAATTACTTTTCACTAGTGCTTTCTAAAATAAATAATGTATAAAGGGAATCTAAATTACTTTTCACTAGTGCTTTCTATAATAAATAGTGTGTAAAGTGAATCTAAATTACTTTTCACTAGTGCTTAGTATAAGAATTTGTACGTAGCTTTTCCGCAAAAAAAAAAAAGAATTTATACGGAGCTTGATTACCCTGTGTTAATTACAGTTAGTTTGAATGAACGGTTGATGCTGAGAACTGGGTAACTACTAGCAGTTGAGCTATGTATGCATGCGTGCATCTCGGACTTTGGTAGGTCACATGGACTTGCTTTGCACAGCTTGAGTACATATATTTGACTGCATTTGGTACTTGGTAAGTCACTCAGAAGCTATTAGATTATTATATATTCATGGATGGTACTTACGTACACGTAGGTGTACCCGCTTACTGTCCTTGAGTTAGAGCAGGGTTATAGTATAACCAGCAACCGGCTATATAGAGTTGCAACGTCAGCTATCGTCAACTGATAGCCCAGTACGTAAATCTTGGCCCTTTTTCTTCTCTTTAATCCTCCAAATTTGAGAAGTATATTATCTACATCATCTATGCGCCGCAATTACTTAAACGAGTTATCTTCAACAATCTAGATACCAAGGCAAATTCCGATATTCTTGGATGGAGGCAGTATCAAGTACTCCCTCCGTTCCAAAATAGATGACTCGACTTTGTATTAATTTTAATATAAAATTGGGTTATCTATTTTGGAACGTAGGGAGTATCAACAAATTGGTGCTCTTAATTTACTTATTTAGGAGTACCATCACATCATCGAAGTGGCGGTGTCTCCCTTTCAGCATCGATCAACAATAATCGATCACGAACAGTGATCACTTGGCTGGCTGGACCGCTGGAGTAGCTAGATTGATGGAGAATGATTAGTGATGGCTCTGCCTAATCAGTTCCTCCACATTGATGGTGGCAGGTGAGAGTGAGAGCGAGACGCCTCTCCATCAAATTCTCTTAAGCGGACAGGACAAAATAGTTGTTGACAGGAAGAAAAACTGGGCTCAGACCCAGTTGTTGACAGACTTTTGTAGGCCCAGTACCTCTTTTGCTCCCACCAGGAAGCAAGACAGCATCTCACCCGAATTTTACGTGCTCCCGTTTCCAACACATCGAAAATATACTCGCCAGCACTAAACAAAGCTCTATCCATTTGGAATCTCATCACTCTTGGCCTCCGGAACTAATTATCAAGCTTTGGATTCCAGTAAAAACTAAGATGGAGTAATCTAGGGCAAATCAAATGATGCCATTTCAACGAACAAACCACTCCCTTCGTCAGGGTTTATAGGGCATGCAAGAGTTTTTAGGTCTTCATTTTTTACCATTTTTTTAATATGTGGCATAAGAGGTACTGCATTTTGAATCATCCTCCAAATAAATTTTTTTATGGTCGAATAAAAAAACTAAAAACACGTTGATGTCCTGTAGAACTAGGTAAAAAATAGTAAAATATGGAGTATAAGTTAAGGGGACGACTAAAACTCAGTCGACTGAGTTTTAAGGAAGTCTCAGTCGATGTACTTTGACCTTCGATTGTTTTCTGTTTGAGATTCAGGATCGTTGTTTCCTTGCGCTGTATCGGCCTGTTTTAGTTGTGCTCCCGGCCCATTGCCTTGTTTCCTTTTTCTTTTCTTGCCTTCTCTTCTATTCTTTTGTGTTCGACAGAGATGCCACATGGGTTGGCCGTGAGGGGTGGTGTGCCTTTTCCTTTGTCTGTTATTTGGGCTTTCTTCCAGGCTGAATTTTCTGTTAGTACTCGTGCTGCATGGGACAGGAGCGATTAATAGGGCTGTTCGTTTTGGTTTGTTCCCATTTTCTTTTTATTTTTTCTTTATTTTCTATTTTCTATTGCTATTATTATTTAATAAAATATTGTCACTTGTGTACACATACATTGATCACACACAATTGCATGTACATTTAATCACATGTAATTACATGGCTTTTTGTCTGTGTCCGTATGCAACTTTTTTTCTTTCCAACCGTTGAGCACACACAGTGTCATGCACATCGGCCACACACAGTTGTATGTATGTCATTGGCGTGTAACTTATCTTTTTTCCTTCTCAAAAATATTTGTCACCGGCCAACTAGACTTTGTTTCTGGCTAGATTTTTTTAAACTTTGTTTGTGGTTCGAGTAGAGATCAGTAGGGCCGGTTGCATGCCCGACACTAGGAATGCAACTGCAAGTGTCACACCCGACCGCAACTCCATGTCTTCTAGCCCGAGCGCAATTGGAAGTTTTTGTTATGTCAGAGGGGGACGCCAGTAGAGGGGGCGGGCCAGTTGCAAGCCCGACAACATCCCCACAACTGCAAGTGCCGCACCCGAACGCAATTACATGTCCCCTAACATGATTGCAATTGGACATTTGTTTTGTCGGAGGGGGCGGCGAGAGAGGGGGTGGGCCAATTGCATGTCCGACGCTAGGAATGCAACTTGAAGTGTCACACCCGACCGAACTGCATGTCTTCTAGCCCGACTGTAACTGGACTTTTTTCTTCTATCGGAGGGGGTGCCAGTAGAGGGGGCGGGCCAGTTGCAAGGCCAACAACATCCCTGCAACTGCAAGCGCCGCACCTGACCGCAACTGCATGTTCCCCATCATGGTTGCAATTGGACCTTTGTTTTGTCAGAGGGGCCGGCGGGAGAGGAGGTCGGCCAGTTGCATGTCCGACACTAGGAATGCAACTGCAAGTGTTGCACCCGACCATAACTGCATGTCTCGTAACCCGACCGCAACTGTACTTTTTTGTTCTGTCGGAGAGGGCGGGCCAGTTGCAAGCCCGACAACAGCCCCGCAACTGCAAGTGTCGCACCCGACCGCAACTGCATGTCTTGTAACCCGACCGCAACTGGACTTTTTTGTTCTATCGGAGGGGGTGGGCGAGTTGCAAGCCCGACAACATCCCCGCAACTGCAAGCGCCGCGCCTGACCGCAACTGCATGTCCCCCAACATGGTTGCAATTGGACCTTTGTTTTGTCGGAGGGGCGGGCCAGTTGCATGTCCAACACTATGTATGCAACTGCAAGTGTCGCACCCGATCGCAACTGCATGTCTTGTAGCCCGACCGCAACTGGACTTTTTGTTCTTCGGAGGGGGCAACCTAGTTGCAAGCCCGACAACAGCCCCACAACTGCAAGCACCGCACCCAATCGCAACTGCATGTCCCTCAACATGGTTGCAACTGGACCTTTGTTTTGTCGGAGGGGCGGCGAGAGAGGAGGTGGGCCAGTTGCATGTCTGACACTAGACATGCAACTGCAAGTGTCGCACCCGACCGCAACTGCATGTCTTCTAGCCCGACCGCAACTGGGCTTTTTTGTTCTGTCGAAGGGGGCGGCGGTAGAGGGGCGGGCCAGTTGCAAGCCCGACAACATCCCCGCAACTGCAAGCGTCACAACCGACCACAACTGCATGCCCAACTGTGGTCATGCAACTGTATGTCTCTCTAACTTGGGTGCGGGTGGGGCGAGCACCTAGGAGCTTGGGCGACCCAGTATGTGAATTTATTTTTCATTTTTTCATTTTTGATTTTGTACTTTCTATTTTTCTTTCTATTTATTTTTGCGTTTTGGATTTGTATTATTGTTTCTTTTCTAAATTAGTGATGTTTGGATATTTTTCTAAAAAATAATGCCACTCGATTTGCACACACGTGGGCTGCACATAGTTTCTTAATTTATTTTCCTTCTTTTTTGTGTTAAAAATATGTGCTCAAAGAAATACAAACACACTGCACTTTTTTTAGAACAACTAAACTTTTTTGTATGTATTATATTTGTTTGAGGCACACTATAGTGCATATCGGCTGGGAGAGATGACACATACACCGATATATTTGACAGCCTAAAGACAGCCTAATATTTATACTCATTTGCACACTAGTCGGCTACATATAGTTGCTTATCCGTCAGTTACAGACAATTAAATTGTCTTCTTCTTTTCATTTCTTTATTTTTCTTTGTTACATTGAAGAATTCTTTATCATTTAAAAATACAAAATAGTTTTTGAATGAAATGATAAACAAAGAACAAAAATAGCAAGATGACACGCATTAGCAACGTAAAAAATAAAAGCTACACTGTGCTGCATAGTACACCCAACGGGACAATGTTCTAGCAATTCCAGTAAAAAGCACAAATAAAAAATAAATAAAAACAAACACAGGCACAACGAATAGACGATGTCAATACAGCCCAGCAGCAGCCCACGTGTGAGCCAACACAGGCCGATGCAGGCCAACACATAACGAACAGGGAAACCGAACGGAGTTACGTGCGATCAGTTTATATATGACGTCATCTGACTTAGACTTCGCGAAGTCTCAGTCGACTGAGATTTAGACAGACCCATAAGTTAAATTACTTAAAACCAACAGCGTCAAGTTTCTTCAATGGAAGGGCATTATAGTACAACTGAGAGTATCTTCGGCCCTTCCCCTAAGAAATCTTGGACTCCCTAAAAATTTCAATTGAGCAGTTAGACTTCATTTAGCATTTCCCTCAAATCATTTAACGACTCCTAAAAAATTTGGAGTTACTCCTCAAGAGAGCCCTTCTTCCTCAAATTTTGATGTCGTCGGTAGCACCCTCCGAAGCCACGAAAGTCATGGGAATGGATTCCCACGCCTCCTCCCCACAAGCCGCTTCGACACCACAAATGGTGAACGTACATCCACCATACGAAAAGTCGAGCGAACACACGAATATGTGGTTGTTGGGTATGGTGGCGTTTGTGGTGCCGAGGTTAGTGAGGATCCGGGCTTGGGAGTCCTCGGCCGTCTTGTGGCTAAGGGCCGGGAGCACCATCCTGGCATTGTGTCGTGCCAAAGCAGTGTCAGTCGTCACCGATCCCCTATGTGGAACTGGTGTCGCTTGCGGTGATGTGGGCATGTGGCTAAGCTTCCTGGTGGTGACTGTGACCTCCTCGGCGGTTGCACGCAAGCTGTAGCAGCCAAAACACACCAAGTTAGCCAAGTAACTCAACTATCTCAGTAGGGCGCTCATGGAGAATTAAGAGATAAACTAGGACATATGCCCGTGCGTTGCAACGGGAAGGATGAATTGACGTGCATTAAGAGATAAACTAGCTCAAGCTTGGCTCACATGAGGCTGGTGTTGAACAAATGCAGCCTCTAAATCAACTTCTGTCGTTTGTTTGCCAACATTTTGTTCACGTATTGGGGCATAGCTTAGCACATGGTGTTTGGTTGCCCGCTTGCGTATGTGCAAACACAAGGCCTGTTGTTTGGTTGCATGCAATGCTTGTTGTCTAATATTCTCTTCGGCTCGGTGGTGAGGTTACCAGCACACATCAGCGACAGGAAGAACACACACAACAGAAAGGTTACCCGCACACAGTGGCGTTAGGAAGAACACACACAACGAAACATAAAAGTATGCAGTTACAAATATTGTGCCACATATAAACAAAGCAGTTCAAACACAAAGCAATTCATTATTAAAATAAAGAGGCTGGAGCGTACGATGGGATGTCCTGGGGGATCACGGCGAAGGCGTCATCATGCCTCCCGCACCTGGTCACCACTTCAACGCCATCGTCATTGAAGACGATGACCTTCAGCATGTCGGGAGTAAGTAGCTTGAAAGTCACCATGAAGCCTATCTTGATCTGATGGACGGCGGTGAAGGTGGCCCAACCCTGATCGAGGGCGACTCTGTCGTTCAATTGGCAGACAGTGACCCTCCAGGAGAAGCATGTGTTCGTCTTCAGGTTGAACTCATGCCGCACGGACGAGAACTGCTTCGTGAAGTCCAGCGGCATAGGTATGGCCTTGAGCTGGGGGGCCATGATCTCCTTGCAGAAGGTGGTTGGCCCTCCCATATCATGATAGTGGTCGTAGTTGTGTCGCTTGCTGCTGGGCCGCTCTACCGGCACATCGTCGTCCATGGTCGTGCTCTGGACTGGCGTCACCTCTGAGGGCGGGACCACATCCTTGCCCTTGTCCTGCTCCTTTGATGCCACCACCTCCTTTCCAGAGTTGTCCATGTCGATCTGCATTATGAAGAGGTTCAAAGGTTGGGCCAGGATCTTCATGATGAACCTTGCACATCGCCATTAAAACCTATGCTTTTGTGTCGTTGTCCTACTCCTTTAATGCCACCACCTCATTCTCCAACCCAACGCCATGAACACTCTGGCAACAAAGAAGAAACGGTGGTGAAGGTCGAGGAGAAGACCAAGACCAAGGCCAAGGCCACCCGCCGTTCCAATAGCTTCCAGGGTCCCCGAGGTTCAGATCTGTGCGTACTGTGTAAGATAAACCCTAATGCCCATTCCTATTGTACTCAATCCGGATCGGTTGAACCTTATATCTATCGCTAATGATCACTCATATGGTGTTATGACCACTCCTATGGTGTTTACTCAATACCCCAATGCTATGAATCTCATATCTAACGCCGATTGAATCTAAACTCGAACCAAATGTGAAGTACTAGGTTAGGAAGGGGGAAAATTGCTTTCCGCCATTGCCGAAGGTCAACTTGCTATTCTCTGATCTACTGCATGTTGCCGTCGCCACATTCGTGAGAGTGGGTAGAGGGGAGAGGGGACAGAGAGCGGTGAGGGAAGGTGAGGGTAATAACTGCCAGCAATGCAATGATGCTTCTTGAGGGTGGCTCCTCGCGTGCAGCCCCTGATGAATAAATAGGTAGTTTTTCGATTAAATTAATCCATGAATAAATCATGAGCATGACATGAACAACATTGCTAACACACTGATTACGATCTAACAGAGCATGTACTACGCACATAGTGGAAACATCTACGCATATCGCAAGTACTGCTACAACAAAAAGAAACACAAGAGGGATAAGTGAAGTATACCCTCCAATCGGCCACGCGGCGGCGGTGACGGTGGCAGCAGTCGCGGCATCCTTGGCGGCCTTCTTGTCGGCCTCGGCCTTCTCAGCGGCGGCATGGTTGGCGTCGGTCGACATGGTGATGACGAAGGTGATGCAGACGTAGATGAACAGAAGCGAGCAGTCGCGTAGTCGCTACCCAGAAACCTAATTGCCCCTCTCCCGTACAGGATCCGGAGAGGCGGGGTTTCAGAGGCCTGCTCTCCCGTCAACCGTGTAAGCGGTGAACGGGATGGAGTCGCCGGCGGCAGCAGCAGTAGAGGAACGACGTGGGCGTGGAGGCGGAGATGCGTTGTGTTTCACGGCCTCTAGGGTTGGCAGCGCCCCATATATATATATGTGCGGCGGCGCGTGGATAGACGTGGGCTGAACCCACGTCCAAGTCGGTAGCCCATGATCCGATGTCTCAGATCGTGGCCCTACCTGTCAAAGACTCTCCGTTCCTGACCAGCAAAAAGAAGCGCATAGGAGTGAGCTCGGCTCGGCTCAATCCCGCGGCTTGTCGCGTCGTGACGAGGCGTGGCGTGGCGAGGCGAGCAGAGGAGGAGGAGGAGTGCGCGAGGGCTTCTTCTCTTCTCAAGCTGCAATAGCATGAGGGAGAGAATCCCTTATAAACCACTCCAACTCTCCTTCCACTAGCATGGTGGGACTAAACTTCCCACCACCTTATCATGCCACCTACATGGGCCCTTAGAGATTAAATCTGAAATTGTCATATGGGCTCTAGGCCCATCTCATATTTCAACAATCCCCCACCAGATCTCAGGGGCCCACTTTGTCCTTTGTTCCAAACGCTGTTTTGATATATATACCAGCATCTCAGTGGAGACCGATTAAGGTTGAGCTCCACCTAGACCAAGTAGTTACACTCCTTCACAACTGAACAATGGACTATGCCTTGAATTGTCAGTTTGGCGTCAAGAAGTTTCACCACAAGTCTCACAGATACGAGGCTGCCGAAGGCCGACCCCTCGGGTGGAGCATATTAGTCACACTCCTGGCCTGTTCATGAGCTTGCTAGAGATCACCCCAATCTCATAGACTGTGACTAGCAGTCGGGCTCATATAGGTGTGTTCCTCCAAAGATCGCTCTATAGGATAGCATCTTGCTTATATATATAAGCCTTGGAACACATTAAGACAGTAGTCATCCTTCCATACAGTTTCCGACAGTATTGCATCTCCAACGGAGTGGGTTAGTAAAGTTACTCTCCTCAGTTCACCACTGGCTTGTTTTCCCAGGTCCTACTTCACGGGATCTCCGATCACATAGGTTGGGTTACTACCATGGCAACTCATGTTGGTCTCATACCCATCTCCCTTGATGCGATATCTAGCACAACACGTGATAGCCCTTTAGTAAAGGGATCTGCCAGATTCTTAGCCATTTGAATATAATCCAACGCTATCACTTGTGAATTCCTCAATTTTCTGACAGCTTTCAATCTCATTCGTATGTGTTTGTTGGACTTCATGTTGTCCTTTGAACTCTTCACCTTTACAATAACTGTTTGATTGTCGCAGTTCATAAGGATGGCCGGAACTGGCTTCTCAACCACTGGCAAGTCCATCAACAGATCTCGAAGCCATTCCGCTTCGCCACCCGATGTATCTAATGCTGTTAATTCTTCTTCCATTGTCGATCTTGTTAAGATCGTTTGCTTGCAAGACTTCCAGGAAACAGCACCACCTCCAAGAGTAAACATATACCCAGTTGTGGCCTTCATCTCATCAGCATCAGAGATCCAATTCGCATCACTATACCCTTCAAGTACCGATGGGTATCCGGTATAGTAAAGTCCATAGTTCATAGTACCATCAAATAGCGCATACCTCTCTCAATAGCATGCCAATGTACATCACCTGGATCGGAAACAAACCGGCTCAGTTTGCTCACAGCAAACGCGATGTCAGGCCTCGTTGCGCTTGCTAGGTACATGAGTGAACCAATGATTTGAGAGTATCTCAGTTGATCCTTAGCTGTGCCTTCGAACTTTCAGACCAACACACTAGGATCATATGGTGTTTGAGATGGTTTGCAGTCCGAATATCCAAAACAGCTCAACACCTTCTCAACATAATGGGATTGCAGAAGTGTGATCCCACCCTCCTCATCTCTCAATAGCTTGATGTTCAAGATAACATCAGCCACTCCAAGGTCCTTCATCTCAAAGTTCTGAGATAGGAAAGACTTAACCTCCCCGATCAACTTGAGATTAGTTCCAAATATCAGTATGTCATCAACATACAAACACAGTATAACTCCTTCGCCCCCACCATAGCGATAGTATACACATTTGTCGGCCTCATTAACAACAAAGCCAACAGTTGTCAAGGTTTCATTAAACTTGTCATGCCATTGCTTAGGCGCTTGTCTCGGGCCATACAAAGATTTCACCAACTTACACACCTTTCCTTCCTGACCATCTACCACAAAGACATCAGGCTGTTGCATATAGATTTCCTCCTTTAGCTCTCCGTTTAGGAAAGCCGTCTTAACATCCATCTGATGAATGAGAAGACCATGCGAGGCGGCCAACGAGAGTAATACTCGAATGGTGGATAGTCTGGCCACAGGTGAATAAGTGTCGAAGAAATCTTCTTCTTCTTTCTGGGCATAGCCCTTGGCCACAAGCCTAGCCTTGTACTTTTCTATCGTACCGTCGGGCCTAAGCTTCTTCTTGAACACCCACTTGCATCCCAATGGTTTGCAACCATAAGGACGTTCAGTAAGCTCCCAAGTCCCGTTAGCCATGATGGAATCCATCTCACTACGGACCGCATCCTTCCAGTAGTCAGCTTCTGGAGATGCATACGCTTCTGAAATAGAAGTGGGATTATCCTCCACGAGGTATATGAAGAAATCATCACCAAAGGTCTTTACAGTCCTTTGTCTCTTGCCCCTACCAAGGGTTTCCTCATTATCCTCCTCAGGATTTTCATTATGTGTTTCTTTATAATATTCCATCGGAATGGCAGGTTCAGGAGTCTCCTCAGATTCCTGTCTAGAAGTGCTTTGTACATCTCTCATGGGGAAAATCTCCTCAAAGAATGTAGCATCCTTAGACTCCATAATTGTACCAACCTTCATGTCAGGGACCTCAGATTTCACTACTAGAAATCTATAGCCAACACTATTCATAGCGTAGCCCAAATTAACACAGTCCACAGTCTTTGGTACAAGCTTACGCTTTTTGGGGATCGACACATTAACTTTCGCCAAGCAGCCCCAAGTACGTAAGTACAAGAGTGTTGTCCTTCTCTTGGTCCACTTCTCATAAGGAGTGATCTCGTTATCCTTTGTCGGAACTTTATTCAGGACATGACATGATGTCATTATAGCCTCCCCCCACCATGCCTTGGATAAAACGACGTATCTAACATGGCATTAACTAAATCAGTTAGAGTACGGTTTTTCCGCTCGTCAACCCTATTTGACTGGGGTGAGTAGGGAGGCGTCCTCTCGTGAATAATACCGTGTTCCGCACAGAAGGCGTCAAACTCTTTCGAGAAGTACTCCCCACCACGATCTGACCGGAGTCGTTTAATTTTCTTTTTGAGTTGATTCTCAACTTCTGCCTTATAGATTTTAAAGTAGTGTAGAGCCTCATCTTTGGTATTTAATAGATACACATAGCAATATCTAGTGGAATCATCTATCAAAGTCATGAAATGTTTCTTTCCACCTTTAGTCAACACACCATTCATCTCACAAAGATCAGAATGTATGAGTTCATGTGGCGCCAAGTGTCTCTCCTCTGCTGCCTTGTGAGGCTTGCGAGGTTGCTTAGATTGCACACACGAATGGCACTTAGAACCTTTGGCTAAAGTGAAACTCGGGATTAAATTCAATTTTGCTAGCCGCGTCATAACATCGAAACTAATATGACAAAGACGTGAATGCCAGATTTCAGATTCATTAACACTCAAATGAATATTGTTCACGACTTTATTACATAGATCTACAAGAGAAAGGCGGAACATGCCTCCGCATTCATAACCCTTTCCAACAAATAGTCCATATTTCGTAACAACTAATTTATTAGACTCGAATACCAACTTAAACCCTTCTCTACATAGAAGGGAGCCACTAACGAGGTTCTTCTTGATGGCGGGGACATGCTGCACGTTCTTCAGCTGCATGATCCTTCCCGAAGTAAACTTCAGATCGACCGTGCCAACACCAAGAACAGAAGCACTCGCGCCATTCCCCATCAGTACGGACCCGTGACCTATGGCCTAGTAAGAAGAAAACAATGAAATGTCAGCACACACATGAACACCTGCACCTGTGTCGATCCACCAATCGGTGGACGGCAAAATTGAAAATACAGCAAATAAATTACCGTACCCAGATGCACAATCATATTGACAGACTTGGAGTCCTTCCCTGTCTTCTTGTACTTGTTTGGGCACTTGTTGGCCCAATGTTCAACCAAACCACAAGTAAAGCAACCCTCATCCTTCTTGTACTTCTTGAAGGTCTTCTTACCCTTCTTCTTAAAGTCGGCATTCTGTTGGACACCATTCTTTCCCTTGAGCTTGTGGGAATTGGAGTTCTTCTGATGTACCATATTGGCCATAGAAGTTCCTTCGACCCCTTTTCCACGCGAGTCCTTTGCCCTTGAATTCTGCTCAACACTCAGATGGCCAATGACATGCTCCATAGAGAATTCACGCCTCTGATGTTTCAGAGTGGTGGCAAAGTTCCTCCAGGAATTGGGGAGCTTAGCAATTATGCAGCCCGCGACAAACTTGCCCGGTAACTCGCACTTAAGAAGCCCAAGCTCCTTAACAATGCATATTATCTCATGAGCCTGCTCCAATACAGGACGGTTTTCAACCATCTTGTAATCGTGGAACTGCTCTATAATATACATCTCGCTCCCTGCATCGGCAGCCCCGAACTTAGATTCGAGCGCCTCCCACAAGTCCTTAGCAAACCACATATGCAAATATGCATCAACCAACTTATCTCCAATCACGCTCAGAACTGCCCTGAGGAACACGACAGTGGCCTCCTTGAACACCTTCTCCTGTTCAGGAGCGATCGTTCCTGTGGGAGTCACACCGGCCACCCAGAACACGTTCATGGCCGTGAGCCATAAGGTGGTTTTAGTCTGCCAATGCTTAAAGTACATCCCCGTAAACAGGGACGGTTTCAGTGCAGCAGCAAAACCAGAATTCGAAAAACTCCCTCCACACATTAGGTTTTTGGATTGATGAATATATAGGCAGTTTTTCTATTAAATTAATCCATGAATAAATCATGAGCATGACATGGACAACATTGATAACACACTAATTACGATCTAACAGAGCATGTACTACGCACACAGTATAAACATCTACGCATATCTCTAGTACTGCTACAATAGAAAGAAACACGAGAGGGATAAGCGATGTATACCCTCTGGTCGGCCACGCGGTGGCGGTGACGGTGGCAGCAGCCGCGGCATCCTTGGCGGCCTTCTTGTCAGCCTCGGCCTTCTCAGCAGCGGCATGGTCGGCATCGGTCGACATGGTGATGACGAAGGTGATGCAGACGTAGATGAACAGAAGCGAGCAGTCGCGTAGTCGCTACCCAAAAACCTAATCGCCCCTCTCCCATACAGGATCCGGAGAGGCGGGGTTCCGGAGGCCTCCTCTCCCATCAACCGTGCACACGGTGAACGGGATGGAGTCACCGGTGTCAGCAGCAGCAGAGGAACAACGTGAGTGTGGAGGCGGAGATGCGTTCTGTTTCGCGGCCTGTAGGGTTGGCAGTGCCCCACATATATATATGTGCGGCCGCGTGTGGAGAGACGTGGGCTGAACCCACGTCCAAGTCGGTAGCCCATGATCCGACGTCTCAGATCGTGGCCCTACCTGTCAAAGACTCTCCGTTCCTGACCGGCAAAAAGAAGCGCATAGGAGTGAGCTCGGCTCGACTCAATCCCACAACCCGCGGCGCGTCATGACGAGGCGTGGCGTGGCGAGGCAAGCGGAGGAGGAGGAGTGCGCGAGGGCTTCTTCTCTTCTCAAGCTCCAATAGCATGAGGGAGAGAATCCGTTATAAACCACTCCAACTCTCCTTCCACTACCATGGTGGGACTAAACTTCCCACCACCTTGTCATGCCACCTACATGGGCCCTTAGAGATTAAATCTGAAATTGTCATATGGGCTCTAGGCCCATCTCATATTTCAACAGCCCCCGCCGTCCACATGCCTTGCGCGGGCTTGGCTCACGAGAAACTACTGATTCGAGTGTGCCTTGCGACACATGCCAAGAGGTGCTTTAAAGTTAGTGTCATGTGATGACCCACAAGTATAGGGGATCTATCTTAGTCCTTTTGATAAGTAAGAGTGTTGAACCCAACGAGGAGCAGAAGGAAATGACAAGCGGTTTTCAGTAAGGTATTCTCTGCAAGCACTGAAATTATCGGTAACAGATAGTTTTGTGATAAGGTAATTCGTAACGGGTAACAAGTAACAAAAGTAAAGAAGGTGCAGCAAGGTGTCCCAATCCTTTTTGTAGAAAAGTACAAGTCTGAACAAACTCTTATATAAAGGAAAGCGCTCCCGAGGACACATGGGAATTATCATCAAGCTAGTTTTCATCATGCTCATATGATTCAGGTTCGTTACTTTGATAATTTGATATGTGGATGGACCGGCTCTTGGGTACTGCCCTTCCTTGGAAAAGCATCCCACTTATTATTAACCCCTCTCGCAAGCATCTGCAACTACGAAAGAAGAATTAAGGTAAACCTAACCATAGCATGAAACAGATGGATCCAAATCAGTCCCTTACGAAGCAACACATAAACTAGGGTTTAAGCTTCTGTCACTCTAGCAACCCATCATATACTTATTACTTCCGAATGCCTTCCCCTAGGCGCAAACAATGGTGAAGTGTCATGTAGTCGACGTTCACATAACACCACTAGAGGAAAGAAAACATACATCTCATCAAAATATCGAACGAATACCAAATTCACATGACTACTTATAACAAGACTTCTCCCATGTCCTCAGGAACAAACGTAACTACTCACAAATAATATTCATGTTCATAATCAGAGGGGTATTAATATGCATAAAGTATCTGAACATATGATCTTCTACCGAATAAACCAACTAGCATCAACTACAAGGAGTAATCAACACTACTAGCAACTCACAGGTACCAATCTGAGGTTTTGAGACAAAGATCGGATACAAGAGATGAACTAGGTTTTGAGAGTAGATGGTGCTGGTGAAGATGTTGATGGAGATTGACCCCCACTCGATGAGAGGATCGATGGTGATGATTTCCCCCTCCAAGAGGGATGTTTCCCCGGCAGAACAGCTCCGCGAGAGCCCTAGATTGGTTCCGCCAAGGTTCCGCCTCGAGATGGCGGCGCTTCGTCCCGAAAGCTTCCTTCTGTTTTTTTCCAGGGAAAAAGACACCTTATAGCAAAAGATGGGCATCGGGGGGCTTCCAGGTGGCCCACGAGGCAGGGGCGCGCCTAGGGGGTAGGGCGCGCCCCCACCCTCGTGGACAGTGTGTGGTCCCTTCTGGTGCTTTCTTCGCCCAATATTTTTAATATATTTCAAAACTGACTTTCATGGAGTTTCAGGAATTTTGGAGATGTGCAGAATAGGTCTCTAATATTTGCTCCTCTTCCAGCCTAGAATTCTAGCTGCCAGCATTCTCCCTCTTCATGTAAAGCTTCCAAAATAAGAGAGAAAAAGTAAAAGTATTGTGACACAATGTGTAGTAATAGCCCATATTGTAATAAATATCAATATAAAAGCATGATGTAAAATGGACGTATCAACTCCCCCAAGCTTAGACTCGCTTGTCCTCAAGCGGAAGCCGATAACGAAAAATATGTCCACATGTTTAGAGACAGAGGTGTCGATAAAAATAAAATAGGACATGAGGGCATCATGATCATTCTTAGAACAGCAACATATATATATATATTGTCATATGATTTCTTATGCTTAAGTAACAATTTATTCACAATGTAAAGTATGAATCAGAAACTTCATTGAAAACTAGCAAACTATAATCTCAGTCATTGAAGCAATTGCAATTTATCATAAGATCGGAAAGAGTCAATATAAGACCTTTTCAGCAAGTCCACATACTCAACTATCATTTAATCTTTCACAATTGCTAACACTCACGCAATTCTTATGGGTATGAAGTTTTAATCGGACACAGAGAAAGATAGGGGCTTATAGTTTCGCCTGCCAACCTTTTACCTCAAGGGTAATGTCAACAATAATGCTTTCTGAAAACCCACATCCAATTGGATATATATATCAGGATCTTTCCAACAGATAGTGCTTGCCAAAGGATAAAGTGTAAAAAGGAAAGGTGGAGATCACCATGACTCTTGTATAAAGTATAAGACAAAAAGATAGGCCCTTCGCAGAGGGAAGCAGAGGTTGTCATGTTCTTTTATGGTTGGATGCACAAAATCTTAATGCAAAAGAATGTCACTTTATATTGGCACTTGTGATAGGGACCTTTATTATGCAGTCCGTCGCTTTTATTTCTTCCATATCACAAGCTCGGATAAAGCTTATTTTCTCCATACTAATAGATCATACATATTTAGAAACAATTTTTTTATTGCTTGCAGCAATGACAGCTTACTTGAAGGATCTTACTCAATCCATAGGTAGATATGGTGGACTCTCATGGAAAAACTGGGTTTAAGGATATTTGGAAGCACAAGTAGTATCTATAGTTGGTGCAAAGAGTTTGCCTAGCATGAGGGTGAAAGGCAAGCTCAACATGTTGGATGATCCATGACAATATACTTTATTTCGGATATAAGAAAACATAACCCATTATGTTGTCTTCCTTGTCCAACATCAACTTTTTAGCATGTCATATTTTAATGAGCGCTCACAATCATAAAATATGTCCAGGATAGTATATTTATATGTGAAAACCTCTCTTTCTTTATTACTTCCTATTAATTGCAATGATGACCAAAACTATGTTTGTCAACTCTCAACAACTTTTATTCATCATACTCTTTATATGTGAAGTCATTACTACCCATAAGATCAATATGATCTTTTTATTTCTTTTTATTCTTTCTCTTTCTTTTATTCCCTCAAGATCATAGCAAGATAGCAAAGCCTTCGACTCAAAACTAAACTTTATTATATATGGATCACGGACTCGATTACATAGATAGGGATCAACACAAAACTCAAAGCTAGATCATGCTAAACTTTATTCTACTAGATCAAGATATAACCAAAAGGATCGAACTAAGAAAAACGGTAAAGATGGAAGTGTGATGGTGATACGATACCAGGGAACCTCCGCAAAGCTTGGCAGTTGCCAAGGGGAGTGGCCATACCCATGTATTTATGTCTCTTTCTTTGGAGGTGGTGATGATGGAGTTGTTGATGATGTAGGCTTGTCGTCCATCTTCCAAGGCATAGGCTCACCATCATAGAAGGATGATTGAGTGTCCGGGATCCTCAAGTCTGCATCCAAACTCATCCTCTTGAATCTATATTCATACTCACAGTTTTGGTTTTGCAGGTCATAGATCTGGGCTTGGAGGTGCTCGATCTTCTCGTGAAGTTTGAAGATGGTCTCCCCAATGTTCTTGGCATCTAGCTTGTGGTTGTTGGTGAACTCCGCGATCATCATGTGGTTGGCGTTGAGTCCGCGCTCCACCATCCCTTGACACTTGAAAACTTGTTGCTCCATTGCTTCGAGTCTTGTCTCCACGCTTCCGGTCCTCCTTGGTCCCTCAACATCACGGATGTGCATCACCACCTCATGCATCTCAATGGTTTGAGGATCTTGCAGCACCTCCGCGAGGTAGGGTTTGATGACCTTCTCGAAAAACTTGTCCTTAGGGGTGCTTGAAGACGTCATGGTGATCTAGATCTGTCAGAAAAACAGCTCGAAACAAAAGCAGATGATTTTGTCATGGTATGGTGGTCAAAACCTTCGGGATATTATATAATGAATTTTTACCGACCAAAAGAAGTATCATGCAAGAAAACAGAGTCCGGAGGGCGCACGAGGTGCCCACGAGGCAGGGGGGTGCGCCCAGGGGGAAGGACGCGCCCTCCACCCTCGTGGACGCCTCGTGTCCTTTCCAGAGTACTTCTTATTTTCCTATTTTCTTAAATATTCCAAAACAGAGAAAAATTGCTATTGGAACTGTTTTTGAGTCAGTTTACTTACCGTACCACCTAGCTATTCCTTTTTGGAGTCTAAAACATTCTGGAAAGTGTCCTTTATGTACTCCTCCGGGGTTACGGTGTCAATAATATTGGTTTCAACATTTATGGGATTACCTGAGATATAATGTTTGACTCTTTGACCGTTCACCACCTTCGGATTTGTGACTTCAAAGCTATTGATTTTTATAGCACCGGAATGATAGACCTCCTCGATAACGTAAGGACCTTCCCATTTAGATAGAAGTTTTCCTGCAAAAAATCTTAAATGAGAGTTGTATAGCAAAACATAATCACCTACATTAAATTCACGCTTTTGTATCCTTTTGTCATGCCATCTTTTAACTTTTTCTTTAAACAGTTTGGCATTCTCATAGGCCTGGTTTCTCCAATCATCAAGTGAGCTAATGTCAAATAGCCTCTTTTCACCGGCAAGTTTGAAATCATAATTGAGCTCTTTAATAGCCCAATATGCCTTATGTTCTAGTTCGAGAGGTAAGTGACATGCTTTTCCATAAACCATTTTATACGGAGACATACCCATAGGATTTTTATATGTAGTTCTATAGGCCCATAATGCATCATCAAGTTTCTTGGACCAATTCTTTCTAGATCTATTAATAGTCTATTGCAAAATTAATTTAAGCTATATATTACTCAATTCTACTTGACCGCTAGGTGGATGGTATGGAGATGCAATTCTATGATTAACATCATACTTAGCAAGCATTTTACGAAAAGCACCACGAATAAAATGTGAACCACCATCAGTCATTAAATATCTAGGGACTCCAAACCTCAGAAAAATAACTTATTTAAGCATCTTAATAGAGGTGTTATGATCAACACTACTAGTTGGAATATCTTCTACCCACTTAGTAACGTAATCAACAACAACTAAAATATTTGTGTACCCATTAGAGGAAGGAAACGGTCCCATATAATCAAAGCCCCAAACATCAAATGGTTCAATAAAAAGCGAATAGTTCATAAGCATTTCTTCACGTCTACTAATATTACCAATTCTTTGGCATTCATCACAACACAAGACAAACTTACAGTCATCTTTGAAGAGAGTAGACCAATAAAAACCGGATTGCAATACCTTATGTGCAGTTCTATCTCCGGTGTGGTGTCCGTCGTATGCCTAGGAGTGACACTTGCGTAGGATCTGTTCCTGTTCATGCTCAGGTACACAACGTCTAAGAACACCATCTACTCCTTCTTTATAAAGGTGTGGGTCATCCCAGAAGTAATGTCTTAAATCATAGAAAAACTTTTTCTTTTGCTGGTATGTGAAAGTAGGTGGTATAAATTTAGCAACAATATAGCATAATCAGCATACTGATAACCCACAAGTATAGGGGATCGCAACAGTTTTCGAGGCTAGAGTATTCAACCCAAATTTATTGATTTGACACAAGGGGAGCCAAAGAATATTCTCAAGTATTAGCAGTTGAGTTGTCAATTCAACCACACCTGGATAACTCAGTATCTGCAGCAAAGTAGTATGGAAGTAACGGTAACAGTGGCAAAAGTAACGGCAGCAATTTTGTAGTAATTGTAATAGTAGCAACGGTAAAGTAAATAAGAAAAGCACAATATGTGAAAAGCTCGTAGGCATTGGATTAGTGATGGATAATTATGTTGGATGCGGTTCCTCATGTAATAGCTATAACATAGGGTGACACAGAACTAGCTCCAGTTCATCAATGTAATGTAGGCATGTATTCCGAATATAGTCATACATGCTTAGGAAAAGAACTTGCATGACATCTTTTGTCCTACCCTACCGTGCCAGCGGGGTCCTAATGGAAACTAAGGGATATTAAGGCCTCCTATTAATAGAGTACTGGACCAAAGCATTAGCACTCAGTGAATACATGAACTCCTCAAACTACGGTCATCACCGAGAAGTATCCCGATTATTGTCACTTCGGGGTTGTCGGATCATAACACATAATAGGTGACTATAGACTTGCAAGATAGGATCAAGGACTCACATATATTCATGAAAACATAATAGGTTCAGATCTGAAATCATGGCACTCGGGCCCTAGTGACAAAAAATAAGCATAGCAAAGTCATAGCAACATTAATCTCAGAACATAGTGGATACTAGGGATCAAACCCTAACAAAACTAACTTGATTACATGGTAAATCTCATCCAACCCATCACCATCCAGCAAGCCTATGATGGAATTACTCACACACGGCGGTGAGCATCATGAAATTGGTGATGCAGGATGGTTGACGATGACGACGGCGACGAATCCTCCTCTCCGGAGCCCCGAACGGACTCCAGATCAGCCCTCCCGAGAGAGATTAGGGCTTGGCGATGGCTTCGTATCGTAAAACGCGATGAAAATTGCTCTCTGATTTTTTTCTCCGCGAAAGAAAATATATGGAGTTGGAGTTGAGGTCGGTGGACGTCCATGGGGCCCACGACGCAGGGGGGCGCGCCCAGAGGGAGGGGGGTGCCCCCCACCCACGTGGACAGGGTGTGGGCCCCCTGATGCTAATTCTTTCTCCAGTATTTTTTCTTAATTCTGAAAAGTTGCTCCGTGGATTTTCATCATTCCAAGAACTTTTGTTTCTGCACAAAAATAACACCAAGGCAGTTCTGCTGAAAATAGCGTCAGTCCGAGTTAGTTCCATTCAAATCATGCAATTTAGAGTCCAAAATAAGGGCAAAAGTGTTTGGAAAAGTAGATACGACGGAGACGTATGAACTCCCCCAAGCTTAAACCTTTGCTTGTCCTCAAGCAATTCAGTTGATAAACTGAAAGTGATAAAGAAAAACTTTTTACAAACTCGGTTTTCTCTTGTTGTTGCAAATATGTAAAGCCAGCATTCAAGTTTTCAGCAAAGATTATGAACTAACCATATTAAAAATAACACTTAGGTCTCATGTTTACTCATATCAATGGCATAATCAACTAGCGAGCAATAATAATAAATCTCGGATGACAACACTTTCTCAAAACAATCATAATATGATATAACAAGATGGTATCTCGCTAGCCCTTTCTGAGACCGCAAAACATAAATGAAGAGCACCTTTAAAGATCAAGGACTGACTAGACATTGTAATTCATGGTAAAAGAGATCCAGTCATAGTCATACCCAATATAAACTAACAGTAATGCATACAAATGACAGCGGTGCTCTCCAACGGGTGCTTTTTAATAAGAGGGTGATGACTCAACATAAAAGTAAATAGATAGGCCCTTCGCAGAGGGAAGCAGGGAGTTGTAGAGGTGCCAGAGCTCAATTTTGAAATAGAGATGAATAACATTTTTGAGCGGTATACTTTCACTGTCAACATAACAACTATGAGATCTCAATATCTTCCATGCTACACACATTGTAGGCGGTTCCCAAACAGAATGGTAAAGTTCATACTCCCCCATGACCAACAAGCATCAGTCATGGCTTGCCCGAAACAACGGGTGCCTCCAACTAGCAACAATCCTGGGGGAGTTTTGTTTAATTATTTTGATTTGATTTGAGCATGGGACTGGGCATCCCGGTTACCAGCCATTTTCTCGTTAATGAGGAGCGGAGTCCACTCCTCTTGAGAATAAACCACCTAGCATGGAAGATACAGACAACCCTAGTTGATACATGAGTTGTTCGAGCATACAAAACAAAATTTCATTTGAAGGTTTGGAGTTTGGCACATACAAATTTACTTGGAACGGGAGGTAAATACCGCATATAGGAAGGTATGGTGGACTCATATGGAAAAACTTTGGGGTTTATGGAGTTTGGATGCACAAGCAGTATTCCCGCTTAGTATAGGTGAAGGCTAGCAAAAGACTGGGAAGCGACCAACTGAGAGAGCGACAATAGTCATGAACATGCATTAAAATTAATCAACACCGAGTGCAAGCATGAGTACGATATAATCCACGATGAACATAAATATCGTGAAGGATATTTTGATTTTGTGTCAACTACATGCGTGAACATGTGCCAAGTCAAGTCACTCGAATCATTCAAAGGAGGATACCACCCTATCATACCACATCACAACCATTTTAATAACATGTTGGCACGCAAGGTAAACCATGATAAGCTCCTAGCTAATTAAGCATGGCATAAGAAACTATAATCTCTAATTGTCATTACAAACATGTTTATTCATAATAGGCTGAATTTGGAGCGATGAACTAATCATATTTACAAAAACAAGAGAGGTCGAGTTCATACCAGCTTCTATCATCTCAATCAGTCCATCATATATCATTATTATTGCCTTTCACTTGCACGACTGAAGGGTGTGTATAATAATAATAGTGCACGTGCATTGGACTAAGCTGGAATTTGCAAGCATTCAATTCAAGGGAGAAGACAAGGTAATATGGGCTCTTGGTTAAATCAACAATCATGCATGTGAGAGCCACTAAACATTTTCATTATGGTCTTCTCCTCTCGACAAGCAAAAGAAGAACGAGAAATCTTTTTGGGTTTTCTTTTGATTACTACTACATGCATGGAAATTAAACTAACTAATTTTTTTGGTTTTTCCTAATGTTTATCAAACACACAAGAAGAAAGCTAGAAAAGAGATTAAACTAGCATGGATAATTCAGAAAACAGATAGAAAAATACTATTTCTTTATTTAATCTAATTAACAGAAAGTAAAAATAGGGTACAAAGGGTTGTGCTTTCTGACTTCATCCATCTCATGCTCATCAAAAGGAATCCACTAACAAGGTTGATCAAGTCTTGTTAACAAACTCCTTCCGAATCGCATGAAACCAGAGAAATTTTGAATAACACTAGGCTACCTCAACGGGGATATGCACATCCCCAATAATAATAATATCATATTTCTTCTTGACAGTAGGAAGAGGAAATTCAAAACCTCCAATAATGATAGTTGAAATTTTTCGAATACAATTGATGCTATGAACATGAGGTTGTTTCCTCGGAAAGTGTATCGTATGCTCATTACCATTAACATGAAAAGTGACATTGCCTTTGTTGCAATCAATAACAGCTCCTACAGTATTCAAAAAGGGTCTACCAAGGATAATTGACATATTATCGTCCTCGGGAATATCAAGAATAACAAAGTCTGTTAAGATAGTGACGTTTGCAACCACAATAGGCACATCCTCACAAATACCGACATGTATAATAGTTGATTTATCGGCCATTTGCAAAGATATTTCAGTAGGTGTCAACTTATTCAATTCAAGTCTACGATATAAAGAGAGAGGCATAACACAAACTCCAGCTCCAAGATCACATATACCATTTTTAACATAATTTCTTTTAATGGAGCATGGTATAGTTGGTACTCCTGGATCTCCAAGTTTCTTTGGTATTCCACCCTTAAAATTGTAATTAGCAAGCATGGTGGAAATTTCAGCTTCCGGTATCTTTCTTTTATTTGTAATAATATCTTTCATATACTTAGAATAAGGATTCACTTTAAGCATATAAGTTAAGCGCATATGTAAGAAGATAGGTCTAATCATTTCAGCGAAGCGCTCAAAATCCTCATCATCCTTTTTCTTGGATGGCTTAGGAGGAAAAGGCATGGGTTTCTAAACCCATGGTTCTCTTTCTTTACCGTGCTTCCTAGCAACAAAGTCTATCTTATCATCAAGTTGATTCTTTGATTGTGGGTTATCAAGATCAACAGCAGGTTCAATCTCTACATCATTATTATTGCTAGGTTGAGCATCAACATGAACATTATCATTAACAATATCACTAGGTTCATGTTCATCACCAGATTGTGTTTCAGCATCAGAAATAGAAATATCATTGGGATTCTCAGGTGTGTCCACAACAGGTTCACTAGAAGCATGCAAAGTCCTATCATTTTTCTTTTTCTTCTTTTTAGAGGGACTAGTGCATCTAAATTATTTCTCTGAGAATCTTGCTCAATTCTCTTAGGGTGGCCTTCAGGATACAAAGGTTCCTAAGTCATTTTACCAGTTCTAGTAGCCACTCTAACAGCAAAATCATGTTTATTATTTAATTCATCGAGAAAATCACTTTGAGCTTTAAGTACTTGTTTTTCTTGAGTGGTAAGCATAGAAGCATATTTACTAATGAGTTTAAGTTCACCTTTAACTCTAGCCATATAATCACTCAAGCGTCCAATCATGTAAGCATTACTCTTTAATTCTCTACCTACATAAGCATTGAAATTTTCTTGTCTAGCCATAAAGTCATCAAATTCATCTAAACATTGGCTAGGAAACTTAGTAGACGGGATTTCAACTTTATCATATCTATAGAGAGAATTTACCTTTACTACCCGTGTCGGGTTATCAAGACAAAGTGTTTCTTCAATAGTTGGTATATTAAGACCATGTATTTCTTCAACAGGAGGGAAATTCTTAACATCTTCAGCTTTAATACCTTTTTCTTTCATAGATTTGTTTGCCTCTTTCATAACTTCAGGACTGAGAAATAGAACACCCCTCTTCTTCGGAGTTGGTTTAGGAGTTGGCTCAAGAATTGGCTCAGGAATTGGCTCAGGAAGAGTCCAATTATTTTCATTAGTCAACATATTATTCAATAGCAATTCAGCTTGATCGACTGTTTTTCCCTGAAAACACAACCAGCACAACTATCCAAGTGGTCCTTGGAAGCATCAACTAGTCAATTATAAAAGATATCAAGTATTTCATTTTCTTAAGAGGATGATCAGGCAAAGCATTAAGTAACCGGAGAAGCCTCCAAGCTTGTGGGAGACTCTCTTCTTCAATTTGCACAAAATTATATATTTCCCTCAAGGCAGCTTGTTTCTTATGAGCAGGGAAATATTTGGCAGAGAAGTAATAAATCATATCCTGGGGACTACGCACACAACCAGGATAAAGAGAACTAAACCAAGTTTTAGCATCACCCCTTAATGAGAATGGAAATATCTTAAGGATATAATAATAGCAAGACTTCTCATCATTAGTGATCAGGGTGGCTATATCATTCAATTTAGTAAGATGTGCCACAATAGTTTCAGATTCATTGCCATAAAAAGGATCAGATTTAACCAAAGTAATTATCTCAGGGTCGACAGAGAATTCATAATCCTTATCAATAACAAAGATAGGTGAAGTAGCAAAAGCAGGGTCATATTTCATTCTAGAATTTAGAGTTTCTGTTTCAGTTTACCTAATAACTTCTTAAGATCAGATCTATCATTGCAAGCAAGAATATCTCTAGTAGTTTCTTCATCCATAACATAACCCTCTGGAACAACATGCAATTCATACTTAGGGGGAGAACCTTCATCATCACTATCTTAAATAATATCATTTTCAATAATTTCATTCTCTCTAACCCTAGCAAGTTGTTCATCAAGAAATTCACCTAATGGCACAGTAGCATCAATAATAGAAGTAGTTTCATCATAAGTATCATGCATAGCAGAAGTGGCATCATCAATAACAATGTGACATATCAGAATTAATAGCAGAAGCAGGTTTAGGTGTCGCAAGTTTACTCATAACAGAAGGAGAATCTAGTGCAGAGCTAGATGGCGGTTCCTTACCTCCCCTTGTAGTTGAGGGATAAATCTTAGTTCTTTCGTCTTTCAAGTTCTCATAGTGACCAGAAGATATAAATCCCAAATGACTCAAAGAATAGAGCTATGCTCCCCCGGCAACAGCGCCAGAAAATAGTCTTGATAGGCCACAAGTATAGGGGATCGCAACAGTTTTCGAGGGTAGAGTATTCAACCCAAATTTATTGATTCGACACAAGGGGAGCCAAAGAATATTCTCAAGTATTAGCAGTTGAGTTGTCAATTCAACCACACTTGGATAACTTAGTATCTGCAGCAAAGTATTTAGTAGCAAAGTAGTATGGAAGTAACGGTAACAGTGGCAAAAGTAACGGTAGCAATTTTGTAGTAATTGTAATAGTAGCAACGTTAAAGTAAATAAGCAAAGCACAATATGCGAATACCTCGTAGGCATTGGATCCGTGATGGATAATTATGTCGGATGCGATTCCTCATGTAATAGTTATAACATAGGGTGACACAGAACTAGCTCCTGTTCATCAGTGTAATGTAGGCATGTATCCCGAATATAGTCATACGTGCTTATGGAAAAGAACTTGCATGCCATCTTTGGTCCTACCCTCCCGTGGCAGCGGGGTCCTAATGGAAACTAAGGGATATTGAGGCCTCCTTTTAATAGATTACCGGACCAAAGCTTTAGCACTTAGTGAATATATGAACTCCTCAAACTATGGTCATCACCGAGAAGTATCCCGATTATTGTCACTTCGGGGTTGTCGGATCATAACACATAATAGGTGACTATAGACTTGCAAGATAGGATCAAGAACTCACATATATTCATGAAAACATAATAAGTTCAGATCTGAAATCATGGCACTCGGGCCCTAGTGACAAGCATTAAGCATAGCAAAGTCATAGCAACATCAATCTCAGAACATAGTGGATACTAGGGATCAAACCCTAACAAAACTAACTTGATTACATGGTAAATCTCATCCAACCCATCACCGTCCATCAAGCCTATGATGGAATTACTCACGCACGGCAGTGAGCATCATGAAATTGGTGATGGAGGATGGTTGATGATGACAACGGCGACGAATCCCCCTCTCCGGAGCCCCGAACGGACTCCAGATCAGCTCTCCCGAGAGAAATTAGGGCTTGGGGGCGGCTCCGTATCGTAAAACAAATATATGGAGTTGGAGTTGAGGGCAGTGGACATCCAGGGGACCACGAGGCAGGGGGGCGCGCCCAGGGGGAGGGGGCACGCCATCCACCCTTGTGGACAGGGTGTGGGCCCCCTGACGCTAATTCTTTCGCCAGTATTTTTATTAATTCTGAAAAGTTGCTCCGTGGGTTTTCAGGTCATTCCGAGAACTTTTATCTTTTCACAAAAATAACACCATGGCAGTTCTGCTGAAAACATCGTCAGTCCGGGTTAGTTCCATTCAAATCATGCAAGTTAGAGTGGAAAACAAGGGAAAAGTGTTTGGAGAAGTAGATACGACGGACACGTATCACATACCTTGGAGCATTACGAGAAGCATTTATGACAGCTAATTGTTCATCAGGAAAGCTATCATCAATAGGTAGTGGGTCATCAAGAACATTCTCTAACCTAGACAAGTTGTCTGCAACGAGGTTCTCAGCTCCCTTTCTATCAATAATATGCAAATCAAATTCTTGTAGCAAGAGAACCCATCTAATAAGTCTAGGTTTAGCATATTTCTTTTCCATAAGATATTCAATAGCAGCATGATCAGTGTGAACAATTACTTTGGAATCAACAATATAAGGTCTGAACTTATCACAAGAAAATACAGCTGCTAAAAATTCTTTTTCAGTGGTAGCATAATTTCTCTAGGCACTGTCTAGAGTTTTACTAGCATATTGGATAACATTTAATTTCTTATCAACTCTTTGTCCTAGAACGACAACTACCGCATAATCACTAGCATCACACATGATTTCAAAGGGTAAATTCTAGTAAGGAGGCTGAACAATAGGTGCAGAAATCAAGGCTTTCTTAAGTATTTCAAATGCTTCTACGCAATCATCATCAAAGACAAAAGAAACATGTTTTTGTAATAGGTTAGTCAGAGGCCTAGAAATTTTTGAGATGCCTTTAATGAACCTCCTATAAAAACCGGCATGACCAAGGAAACTTCTTATACCTTTGATGCCCTTGGGACACGGCATCTTTTCAACAGCGTCAACTTTAGCTTTATCAACTTTAATACCTCTTTCAGAGATCTTATGCCCCAAGACAATACCTTCATTAACCATAAAGTGGAACTTCTCCCAATTCAAGACAAGATTAGTTTCTTCGCATCTCCGCAAAACTCGATCAAGGTTGCTTAAGCAATCATCAAAATAAGTTCCATACACAGAGAAATCATCCATGAAAACCTCAACAATATTTTCACAAAAGTCAGAGAATATAGCAGTCATACATTTTGAAAAGTAGCAGGTGCATTACATAAACCAAAAGGCATATGTCTATAAGCAAAGGTACCAAAAGGGCAAGTAAAAGCGGTCTTATCCTGATGCTCTTTTGACACAGGTATTTTGGAGAAACCAAAATAACCATCTAAAAAGCAAAAATGTGTATGTTTGGATAATCTTTCTAGCATTTGATCAATAAAAGGTAGAGGGTAATGATCTTTTCTAGCAGCTTTATTCAATTTGCGGAAATCAATTACCATTCTATAACCTGTAATAATTATTAGTGGGATCAATTCGTCTTTATAATTAGGAACAACAGTAATATCTCCCTTCTTAGGGACACAATGGACGGTACATACCCACTGACTATCAGCAATAGGAGAAATTATACCTGCCTCTACAAGTTTTAGTATTTCATTTCGTACCACTTCTTTCATCTTAGGGTTTAACCGTCTTTGGTGATCAGCAACTGGTTTAGCATCTTTCTCCAATTTTATTTTGTGCTGGCATAGAGTGGGGCTAACGCCCTTAAGATCATCAAGAGTATATCCAATAGCAGCATGGTGCTTCTTTAGAGTTTTCAATAATTTCTCTTCTTCCTGCTCTGAAAGGTTAGCACTAATAATAACAGGATATATCTTCTTTTCACCAGGACAATCATATTTAAGAGTATCAGGTAAAGGTTCAAGCTCGAACATGGGATCACCCTTGGGTGGAGGAGGATCCCATAGGATTTCAACAGTCAAGTTGTGTTTTAGAATAGGTCCCTGTTTAAAGAATACTTAATCTCTTTCCCTTCTTTCATTCATAAACATATCATTTTCATGGTCTAGCAAGTATTGTTCTAAAGGATCATTAGGAGGCACGACAATAGAAGCAAGACCAATTATTTCATCTTTACTAGGCATTATTTATCATGGGGTTGTCTACGGAATTTAGCAAAATTAAAATCGTGAGATATGTCCCCTAAACCAACAGTAACAATATCTTTTTCGCAATCTATCTTAGCATTAACAGTATTCAAGAAGGGTCTACCAAATATAATGGGACACAAATCATCTTGTGGGGAACCAAGAACCACTAGTAGAAAAAGGGTCAAACGTGAAGCAAATTAGTGCCGGTTTGTATTTGAACCGGCACAAATGTATACATTAGTGCCGGTTCCAATGGCTAGCCGGGCCGCTCTCATTAGTACCGGTTCGTGGCTAACCTTTAGCACCGGTTCGTGCCACGAACCGGTACTAATGAGAGTGGTGGCAGGATGTTGTCAGTCTGGGCCCCCTCCGGCACCTTTAGTACCGGTTCTTGGCACGAACCGGTACTAAAGGTCGTCCTACATAAATCCTTCGTCCACCCGAGCTCGCTCTGTTCTTCCCCTTTCCCCTCTCCTCTCTGTTCTTCCCCTCTTCCTCTCGAGCTCATCACACATTTTGCCCAAAATTTGTCAAGATTTGAAGGCCCCCATCCATTCAAATGATCACAAAGGTTAGCAACTTTGTCCTTTCGTCTCTCATTGCTAGATTAGCTCTTGCAATGCTTTATATAGTTATTAATTTGTGAGTTTAGTAATTTGGGAGGAAATATATATATGTGCTAGTATTTGATTTATATGCAATTTTAGGTTAAAATAACACTTAGTTTGCATATGTAGGTGTGGTTTACTTAGTGCCTTCTAAATCTCCGTCGTAACCAACGTCGATCGCCCGCACCGTCCCGTCGCCGGCACCACCTTGTGGTGAGCCTTTTGTTCATGAAATTTTATATAAAAAATTGATGTTTGTGTGATTTGGATATATAGTTACTCGTATAATCATTATCTTACCCGTACGTTATTTGTTATACATAGTGCCATGGTTTTGATATCCGTCCCCGTCGGCCCTCGTCCTTGTTATGATTCGGATGTGGTATATTCTCTTTTAAAACTATTTGTTGCATTTCGTGTTTATGACAAATTATGCCCATCAAGTTGACATAGATATTTTTATCTAGGAGGTATGTGAACCGGAAATTCCAACCGACCCTATTGTCGAGAGGTTAAATTTAGTTGAAAGAGAAAAACGAGTACTTGAAAGAAAAATTGAAAAGAATTGAGGGGGAGAAGATGGAATTGGAGTTGCATGTTGCCGATGTCGTCGATGATCACAAGATCAAGAAGGAGAAAATGCACTTGAAGATTAGAAAATATGCCATCGATAGTGAGGCTTGGTATCATTATGCTGTTGGATCAATTGTTATCTTAGTTGCGATCTTGATCGCATTTGTTGTTGCATTTAAATGCTTTAGCTAGAGAGTTATTTGTTTGTTGCATTTAAGTGTTCTATGAACTTTATGTATGAACTTGTATTAATTTGGTCTATTCGGTGTTGTGTAATGAAGATGAGCCGGCAATGGATGTACGATGACCGATGCTCTCCCCAGTTCGTTGAGGGTGTGCATACTTTTCTGCTTGCGGCTGAGGCAAACAAGCGGGCGGATGGTTTTATGCCTTGTCCATGTGCTGGCTGTAAGAATGGCCGCAATTACTCTACGTCAAGAACCATTCACGTCCACCTGTTTGAGTCTGGTTTCATGCCCCACTATAATGTTTGGACCAAGCACGGAGAAAGAGGGGTTATGATGGAAGACAATGAAGAAGAAGAGGACGACGACAGCTATCCTGGCCATGGGTTCCCTGAATACGATGATACAACAATGGGGGAAGAAGCTGAGCCGGTAATGCGGGAAGAAGCTAGCCGGCAATGCGGGAAGAAGCTGAAGAAGAGGCATCAGATGAGCCCGTTGATGATCTAGGTCGGGCCATTGCCGATGCAAAGAGAAACTGCACAAGTGATTTGGAGAAGAAGAAGTTGCAGCGCATGTTAGAGGATCACAAAAAATTGTTGTACCCGAATTGCGTAGGTGACAAGAAAAAGCTGGGCACCACACTAGAATTGCTGCAATGGAAGGCAGAGAATGGTGTATCTGACAAGGGATTTGTCAAGTTGCTGGTAATGATAAAGGATATGCTTCCAAAGGACAACGAATTGCCCGAGAGTACGTACAAAGCAAAGAAGGCTGTCTGCCCTCTAGGGTTAGAGGTGCAGAAGATACATGCATGCCCTAATGATTGCATCCTCTACCGCGGTGAGTACGAGGATTTGAACGCTTGCCCGGTATGTGGTGCATTGCGCTATAAGATCAGCCGCGATGAGCATGGTGATGTCGAGGGCGAGCGCCCCAGGAAGAAGATTCATGCCAAGGTGATGTGGTATTCTCCTATAATACCACAGTTGAAACGTTTGTTCCAAAACAAAGTGCATGCCAAGGCGATGCGATGGCACAGAGAAGACCGTAAGAAAGACGGAAAGTTGAGAGTACCCGCTGACGGGTCGCAGTGGAGAAAAATCGAAAGAAAGTACGGGAAGGAGTTTGCAGATGACGCAAGGAGCGTATGGTTTGGTCTAAGCGCAGATGGCATTAATCCTTTTGGGGAGCAAAGCAGCAACCATAGCACCTGGCCTGTGACTCTATGTTTGTATAACCTTCCTCCTTGGTTGTGCATGAAGCGGAAGTTCATTATGATGCCAGTGCTCATCCAAGGCCCTAAACAACCCGGCAACGACATTGATGTGTACCTAAGGCCATTAGTTGAAGAACTCTTACAACTGTGGAATGGAACAGGTGTACGTGTATGGGATGAGCACAAACAGGAAGAATTTGACCTAAAGGCATTGTTGTTCGTGACCATCAATGATTGGCCTGCTCTCAATAACCTTTCAGGATAGACAAACAAGGGATACCACGGATGCACGCACTGTTTGGATGATACCGACAGTATATATTTGAATAGTTGTAAGAAGAATGTGTACCTGGGACATCGTCGATTTCTTCCGAGCAGGCATCCCATAAGAAAGAAAGGCAAGCATTTCAAAGGTGAGGCGGATCACCGGACGAAGCCTCGCCACCGTACTGGTGCTGATGTATATGATATGGTCAAGGATTTGAAGGTGATATTTGGAAAGGGTCCTGGCGGACAACCTGTTCCAAAGGACGCTGACGGACGCGCACCCATGTGGAAGAAGAAATCTATATTTTGGGACCTTCCATATTGGAAAGACCTAGAAGTCCGCTCCACAATCGACATGATGCACGTGACGAAGAATCTTTGCGTGACCCTGCTTGGCTTCTTGGGCGTGTATGGGAAGACAAAAGATACACCTGAGGCACGTGAGGACCATCAACGTATGCACGGAGAAGACGACATACATCAGGGTCATGCAAGCTACGCTCTTACCAAAGAAGAGAAGGAAATCTTCTTTGAATGCCTGCTCAGTACTAAGGAACCGTCTGGCTTCTCGTCGAATATAAAGGGAATAATAAACATGGCAGAGAAAAAGTTCCAGAACCTAAAGTCTCATGACTGCCACGTGATTATGGCGCAACTGCTTCCAGTTGCATTGAGGGGGCTTCTACCGGAAAACGTTCGATTAGCCATTGTGAAGCTATGTGCATTTCTCAATGCAATCTCTCAGAAGGTAATTGATCCAGAAATCATACCAAGGTTACAGAATAATTCGGTGTTCCCACCATCCTTCTTCAACATCATGACACACGTCCTAGTTCACCTGTCCGAAGAGATTAACGTTTTGGGTCCTGTATTTCTACACAATATGTTCCCCTTTGAGAGGTTCATGGGAGTCTTAAAGAAATATGTTCATAACCGTGCTAGGACAGAAGGAAGCATCTCCAAGGGCCATCAAAATGAGGAGGTCATTGAGTTTTGTATTGACTTTATTCCTGACCTTAAGTCGATTGGTGTTCCTGAATCGCGGCATAAGGGCAGGCTGGATGGAAAAGGCACGCTAGGAGGGGAACAAATAATATGTATGGACGGACATTCTCTCACTGAAGCACACTACACAGTTCTACAGAATTCCGCCTTGGTGGCTCCGTATATGGATGAACACAAGAATTTGCTACGCTCCAAACACCCGGAGCGGTCTGATGACTAGATTACACGTGAACAAACCAGGAGTTTCGCTAGCTGGTTGCAGACACGTACCATGCATGACACCTCTATTGAAGATGACCTGTACTTGCTATCCCAGTTACCATCTTCGAATATAATAACTTTCAAAGGGTACGAGATAAATGGTAATACATTTTACACGATCTCCCAAGATAAGAAGAGCACCAACCAAAACAGTGGTGTCCGCTTTGATGCAGAAACCAAGACGGGAAAGGAAACATATTATGGTTATATACAGGACATATGGGAACCTGACTATCGACGTGGTTTAAAGGTCCCTTTGTTTCGGTGCAAATGGGTCAATATGACACAAGGCGGGGTAACGGAAGACCCGCAGTACGGAATGACAACAGTGGATCTCAACAATCTTGCGTATGCAGACGAACCATTCGTCCTAGCCAATGATGTGGCACAGGTTTTCTATGTGAAGGACATGTCTACCAAGCCAAGAAAAAGAAAAGATAAGGAAGCGAATGCATCGTACGATGAGCCAAAGCGGCACATAGTTCTTTCTGGGAAGAGAAACATCATGGGAGTGGATGACAAGACAGACAAGTTAGAAGATTATGAAAAGTTTGATGAAATTGCTCCATTCACAGTGAATATTGACCCGAGCATCCCGTTAAATGATGAAGATTTTCCATGGTTACGGCGCAAAGGGACACACGCGAAGAAAAAGTTTCACACCCAAAGATCTGGGTTGTGATCGGCTTCACTAGCTATCATCACTTTCTTCTATGTTTCGCACCGAGAGGGGAATCTCTGTAATAGTTAGGGTAGTTATGTGTTTTGGCATTTGAAACGCGAAGAAATTTTATGTGCAAACAAATTCTTTCATGCCTTTACTGATTTTTAAAGTTAAGTTATTCAATAACTAGTGATTCACACTAATTTCAAATAATTCAAAATTTAAACTATTCAAATTTGAAAACTACGGGCACTAACAGAAAGTTTGTAATTTTTTGTACCTAAAACAAAAATGTTCACAAAGAAACTCTAAATACACAAAAAAAAACAAAAAAAAATAAAGCAAAAAAATAATAAAAAAAAGCCGTAACAGAAAGTTTGTAATTTTTTGTACCTAAAACAAAAATGTTCACAAAGAAACTCTAAATACACAAAAAAAACACAAAAATAAATAAAGCAAAAAATAAAATAAAAAAAGCCCGCCTACTAGGCCAGAGCGGCCTGCATACGACTAGAAACCCAACCTGTCTTTGGGCCAGGATGCAGGCCCGCAAAGGCCAAGTGGGCCCACAGGGCTGCGAAGAACACGTAGGCCGAGTAAGCCTGCTTTGGAGAGGAGCTCGAGAGAGCGACCGCACGGGGGTTTATAAACCAGTGCGGTCGCCCCTCGGCTAGCGAGGTGGGACTAAACTTGCCGCACTACACCTGCGCCAGCGCACCCCCTTTAGTACCGGGTCATGGCACAAACGGTACTAAAGGGGGTGCCTTTAGTACCGGTTTGTGCCACCACCCGGTACTAAAGGGGGTCGCTTCCCGCCGCTTGGCCTGGCCAAAGCATACCTTTAGTACCGGTTGGTGGCTCCAACCGCTACTAAAGGTCCATCCTATATATACAACACTTAAAAAATTTCAGTTTCCCTCTGTTTCCTCTCCCTCTCCGTCGCGCCGCCCTGCCCCGATAAACACAGTCCCCGTCGACGTCGCCGCCCCCGCCCCTCGTCGCCGACCCCGGCCGTCCCCGCCCCTCGTCGCCGCCGCCGTCGTCTTCGTCGCCGCCCCGGGCCCGCCCCCGTCCCCGTCG
>NC_041385.1:789298251-789318741 GCF_002162155.2 Triticum dicoccoides | reverse complement strand
AGCTCTCCCCCTCTAACCTCTCTCCCTCGCCCCCGGCGCCCACCATGGGCGCCACCCCTCCCGGCCCCGAGCACACACACACACACACAAGCGCATGAATTAGCATATAATTTAGATTATTTAGATTATTATTGTTTTAGTTATCAAAACACACACACACACAAGCATGAATTAGTATATAATTTAGATTATTGTTGTTTTAGTTATCAAATTTTTTTATATGGAACACACACACACACACATGTATGAATTAATGCATGTATATATTAGTATATACGTATTTTGTATGTTTAATTAGTTTAGATTATTTAGATTATTATTGTTTTAGTTATCAAAAAAATTTATATGGAAATTAGTGTTTAATTAGTATGGAAATTTTTATGTTTAATTAGTATATAATTTAGATTATTATTATTAGTATATAACTAGTGTTTAATTAGTATGGAAATTTTTTATATAATGTTCTTTTTCAGTTTTTTAATGGATGTATAGAAGTTGTGTTTTCTGTTTTTGGTGTTAGATGCTTAATTAGTATGAAATAGTAGAAATGTTAGAAATTTTAGTTATCAAAATCCAATCATTAAAAAAATATTACTTTTTGCGGGCATATAGCTAGTATTTGTTCTTGACGATGCCCGGCCCGCATCCTCGCTGTCGACCCGTCCGCGACGACGTCCAGCCGACCCATGTCCGGGACTGGGCTCCGCCGGGCTGGCACTGGGAGGTGCTGCCTAGAGGGGCGCGCCGCTTGATGAGGAACCCGGCCCCGGGTCCCGTTGTCGACCTGATCTCGTTTGGTGGCGTTCGCGTGGGCCAGTTTCAGTGCGGAGGGACCCGGCCCCGCCGGAGGTGGTACGTTGCCGTGTAAGGGAGGAGGACGAGCACGTCCATCGCTACATGGTTGCGTTAGAGGGCGGCAGGTTCTCCAATACCTGGCAGTATCTTCGGGGATCTCACTTCAGCTATGATCCTGTGAGGGTTCCTTCTCTTTGGGTGTCCACCGCCCGCGCCGCAGGAACCACGAGTGTCCTAGATTCTTCTGTAGTATTCGATCTTTAATTAGCTAGCCAGTGATGTACTATTCAATATTATATATTATTCGAGATTATATCTATTATTCTAGGCGAAGTATTCGAGATTATATCTATTATTCGAGACGATGTAATTTGAATAATAAATTGTTTTATATTTCTTTTGAATTAGTTAAATAAAAGCTATGGCAGACAATACCGACAGAGAGGGAGAACAGACCATGTTCGATATGTTACGCGGGCCAGATGATGATCAGAATGAAGAAGATTATGACGGCTCCGAATTTCTAAACAACACCGGAGAGGGTGATGTGATATTCGATCGCGACGACCGAATTGATGAAGTCATGAACTACGATTATGACGATGACGAAGAACATGTTGATCCTGAAACAACAAACACCGGCGAGGTATATATATTTATATAAGCAGGTATCTGGTGATCATCACATGTTTTAAATGACTTAAAGATATATTAACGAATCGATCTTTGTTCTTTCAGCCATCCGAATCGAGCAAATCTTCAGGCAAAAGGACGAAACGAGGCCCGAACAAAAAGTTGAAGGAGGGCGTAAAGTAAAATATCGAGGTAGTCAGACCTAATGGCGAACCATTAGCGCCTAAGAAGATTGCGGACAAGTTCATTCATCAGTGCGGAGTTCTTGTGAAGGACCAACTCCCGATCTCCCTTCAAGAATGGAGAGAGCCAGCAAAAGACAAAAGACAAAAAGGCAAAGAGGACGCTGCTCCTCGTCCAGATGTTACTTTTGTCGACAAGAATCAAAAAGATCTGCTTTGGGATACTCTCATGGAACATTTCACCCTACCAGATCATTTCACAGAAGCAGATGTGTAGAAAGTCAAGGACGCTACTCTTAGGAAGATGGCGGTTGCATTCAAGAACCACAAGAATCGTGAATGGGACAAGTACGTCAAGGGAGGAAGGAAGACTCCAGTATTCGAGGGAACACTAGAGAACCAACGTGCTCATTGGGACGATTTCGTGAAATTCAAGGATTCGGAATTAGCTAAGGAACGGTCGAGAATAAACAAGAAGAATGCCGAAAAAAGGATAAGTTCCATAAGCTGGGGCCAGGTGGCTATGCGGTGGCAATGCCTAAGTGGGATAAGTCTGAGAAAGAGTTGGAGGATGCAGGTGCCACTCCGGTTACTAAGAGCTGGCCCCCCAGGGTCAGGACTTGGTTCTATGCGCATGGGGGGGAGTTGGACCCGAAGACATGCAATGTTTCGACGAGGGCAAGTCTGAAGGGAGCCGACGATGCGATACTTGTTGCAATAGAAGAGGCACGATCGGGGGTGTTCCAGCCCAACAGAGAGAACGACGAGCTTACGCGTGCCCTGGGAAATCCTGAACACTCGGGAAGAACACGAGGCAAGGGTGCTATTCCGTGGTATGAGGGGTTTTCAGACTGGAACACCGACTACAGAACCCATGCGAGAAAGAAGATTGCGGAGGAGAAGAAGAGGAAGATGGAGGAGGAGCAGAGGAAGCGGGACTATGAACGCCTTCAAGGCCTAGAAGCAAGTCAAGCAGAATTGGTAGTCAAATTCCAGCGGCAGCAGGAGCAGATCGACTCACTTACCCAGCAAAGGGGGTCTCAGCAGCTGCAACAGCTAGCGAATGATCCAGCATTGGATAGCACCGCCCCATCCATGCCGAGAAGCAGCGTGGGTTCCGCCCCGGACGACGCAATGCTGGGTAGATACCCCGTGGATGACATCACGGAGAACACTAGCTACGAGCTACATGTCAAAATGAAGAACATATCCATGAAGGTGGCGGACGCCGTTTCTTTTACAAATCCCCCCGAGGCAACCTTCCATTGCAACCCGATTCCAGCGGGCTATGCTCGTGTCTTGGTTGATGAGGTGGTGGACCCATATTCGGAGCTAGAGCTTGACTATCCTGGAGGTGACGACGAGCGCTTTCTCGGATACGCCAAACATCGTATCATCCTATGGAAAAAGGATTGCATCATCTTTCGAAGGCCACCGACACCGCGTCAGCCGACTCCTCGTCGAAGTCCGCCACCGAGTCAGCAGTCTCCCGCTCCTGCAAGTCCACCAAGTCCGGCAAAGTGTCAGGCCACTCCTCCTCCAAGTCCGACAAAGTGTCAGGCCACTCCTCCTCTTCCAAGTCCGCCACAACGTCAGACGTCCACTCCTCCAAATCCGGCACAACCTCAGGCCTCCTCCAAGTCCGGCACAGCTTCAGGCGGCCACTCCTCCTCGTCCACTCAGCCCCGTCAGCCGTCTCCGCCGCCTCAGCAATCACAGAAGAGACACCCCGCAGCTATGGTGCGTAGCTGTACGAGTCGAGGTAGTACAGGAAGTACAGGCGGAGGCAAGCGATATAAATATGGTCCAAGCCTCACGCCTCTTCCGCAGAGGGCTTATGACAGGTCCAAGGAGGAAATCGCAGCCATATCGAAGTCCGAGGTGGAAGCCCATTTTGCACCAAAACCGCCACCGCCGCCAAGGGAGAAAGTGCCTGAGGAAACGATTGACCACTTCATTCGTATGGCTCAACCACCAGCTCCCAAGCCTGTTGACACAGACTATGAGCGCCACATCAGGAAGTTAAATCGAGAACGTCTACGTAAGGAGGCGAGCTCGAGATCGAGCAAACAAGAAGCAGCTGTCAAAAAATGCGGGAAAACCATTCCCCAGCTGGGAGAATAGGCGGCGCAATCCATCCCCTCGCTTGTTGTGCCAACAACACGTGACAGTATGCGCGCCCAATATTATTGTGGGCAAACAGTTTACGTTCCTGAGGTGGGAAATGTGGTAATAACGGAGGAGCATATAATGCAGGCTGAAGTTCTCAAAATCACTGTTGGACAACTCCTTGAGATCGAGCCAATGCCTGTGCTTAGAGAGGATGAAATAAAACGGAAATATGTCCGGGGCCAACCTTTGGTCGAGCCAGACAAGGTCAAGAACCTCCCAACGAGAATGTATGAATTGCATCAATGGTACATGAACATTACCAAGATTTCCGATCGATTGTCCCTCATGGTAAATGTCAAGGAGGAGCATTACTACCATGAGAAAGCTGTGTCCGTTGAGTATTCTGAACTGTTTCAGTTATACAATCAAGACGCACTTGACAAATCTATCGTCAGTTGCTATTGTCTGTAAGTGATTTCTTTCTGTAATTTAAGTCTCAAGCTAGCTGTAGTGATCCTTTTGATCAATCATTACCTGTAAATATCCTCACTATATTCTTTTCTGTGGTATTATATGCAGGATGAAGATGTATGAAATGAGAAAAGGTGGATGCTATGGCATTGGGTTCATTGACCCAAACACCGTTAATGAATACACATGGAAAATAGATGCATGTCATCAAAAGGCCGTAGAGGACAGCATGCTAGAGTTCTTGAAGCGCCTCAAATACAATGAAGATATACTACTTCCTTACAACTTCCAGTGAGTCACACTGTCTTGTACTACAAATTCTCTGTTTTTGCCTACTAGCTAGCTACATGTTTTTGCTTACATATGCCCGCTTAATTAAGACATGCAAACGTGTGTGCATGCAGATTTCACTGGGTCTTGTGTATCATTAAAGTTGACACCGGAACAGTTGAAATACTGGACTCACTAATCAAAGAAAAAACTGACTATAATATCTTGTTTGGGATAGTCAACAGGTAATTTCAATCATTATTAACTATATATCTCGGCCTATTTAGTTCATCATTTCATGATATGAACTATTTAATAACCCCTTTATTCATTTTCTTTGTCGGCGGCAGGGCTTGGGCAAGGTTCATCAGCGTCACGGAAGGCGAATGGAAAGAAAAGCTTAACTGGGGAAGACCCAAGGTAAGTAATTAAGTAGTACTAGCTAGCTAGCTAGCTGCCATCTCTTTAATTATCATGCTTGATTAATTATTATCTGATCAAATTCCATTCTCGTAAAGGCCCTGAAGCAGGCGCAGGGGATTGATCTGTGTGCATTCTGCGTTTGCGAGAACATTCGCATGATGGCGTCCGAAAGGAGCAGATCTCAAAGACAGGAATGGGTACGCTTGTCAAAACACTATTCACAATTTTTACACCATTATCGATATCTAGTCACACAACTAATACACATGTATATTGATCTCCTTCTTAACAGTTCAGAGAGGTGCGGGTGAAGCTCCTAGAAACGGAGCGCGTAGAAGCACTTCAAGAGGAAATAGCGGGATTTTTGCTCGACCAGGTCATAAATCCGAAGGGAGAATACTATTACCCGCTACCTCCCTCATGAAAACCACTTCCAATTGTCATCGTGCTCCGAAGGCACCAATTAGGCTAATGCTACTGGCTCTGAAGGCAACATGCATATGTAGGAGAAATTGTATATAGCTATACATGTGTGTGTGTGAATTAATTAATATGATGGTTTGTGAGACATTGATGATATATATATGCATGATTGGTTCTACTAGAAATTCTATATATATATATATATATATATATATATATATATATATATATATATATATATATATATATGCATAACGTGTACAATGTGTAGTATCGTAAAATACCAGCAAACGAAAAACAATTAAAATGGAAACACAAAATTAAATGAAAAAGAAATCATAAAACTAAAAACCCCTCAAACCTTATAGTACCGGTTGGTCTTACCAACCGGTACTAAAGGGATCCAGGCCCCTGTAGCTGGCTCCTGCCACGTGGTTTCCCTTTAGCACCGGTTCGTGCTGAACCGGTACTAAAGGGGGGGCCTTTAGTGCCCACACTTTAGTGCCGGTTATGGAACCGGCACTAAAGGGCCTTACGAACCGGTGCTATTGCCCGGTTCTGCACTAGTGAACATGAAAATCAGTAGGATATTTAACTTTTCCACACAAGACTTCAACATATCTAACAATCCCAATTGGTAAAATAGTATCTCTATTAGCAAGCTTAATAGTAACATCAATACCTTCTATTTCAGCGGGTGCGATATCATGCATAATTTCTTTGTATAAGGAATGAGGTATTGCACTCACACTAGCACCCATATCACATAAGTCATGATAACAATGATCTCCTATTTTAACAGAAACAATAGGCATGCCCACAACAGGTCTATGTTTAGTTTTAGTATCGGGTCTAGCCATTCTAGCAGCTTCATCACAAAAGTATATAAAATGCCCATCTATATTATCGACCAAGAGATCTTTAACCATAGAAATACTAGGTTCAACTTTAATTTGCTCACGGGGTGTAGGTGTTCTAGCATTACTCTTACGAACCACAGTTGAAGCTTTAGCATGATCCTTTATTCTAATAGGGAAAGGTGGTTTCTCAATATAAGAGGTAGGAACAATAGGATCAACATTATAAGTGATAGTATTTTCTTCAACTTTAACATGTTCTACTACTTTTACTTCAATAGGAGGATGATATTTAAACCACTTCTCCTTAGGGAGATTAACATGAGTAGCAAATGATTCCCAGAAAGAAGCTACTATCTTAGAGTCAAGTCCATATTTAGTGCTAAATTCACGAAAAGCATCGGTATCCATAAAAGATTTAACACAATGAAACTTTGGTGTTATACCTGACTCCTAACCTTCTCGAGTTCCCAATCTTCAGACTTGCGTTTAATTCTTTCCAATAAATCTCATCTTAATTCAATAGTCTTCATCATAAAAGAACCAATACAAGAAGTATCGAGCATGGAGCGATTATTTAGAGAAAGCCGAGCATAAATTTTTTGAATAATAATTTCTGTTGAGCGCTGATGGTTGGGGTATGAATATAAGATTGACTTAAGCCTCCCCCAAGCTTGAGCGATACTTTCTCCTTCGCGAGGCCAAAAATTATATATATAATTGCGATCACGATGAACCATATGCATAGGATAAAACTTCTGATGAAATTCCAGTTTCAATCGGTTGTAGTTCCACAATCCAATACCATCACATAGCCTAAACCATGTCAATGCCTTTCCCTTCAAAGATAAAGGGAAGACCTTCTTCTTGATGACATCCTCGGGCATACCTGCAAGCTTAAATAATCCACAAACTTCATCCACATAGATTAGGTGCATACCGGGATGTAATGTTCCATCTTCTGTAAAAGGATTAGCTAGCAATTTCTCTATCATACCTGAAGGAATTTCAAAGTCAACATTTTCAGTAGGTTCAGTAGGTTGAGGAGCAACTCTTTGCTCTACTGGTTAGGGTGAAGATACCCCGAACAAGCCCATTAATGGATTATTTTCCATAGTAACAAGTGAAAGTAAATTTCAGCACATTATATAAATTTTTCTTTACCAAATTCTACCTACCAAAGATGCTTTACTCCCCAGCAACGGCGCCAGAAAAGAGTCTTGATGACCCACAAGTATAGGGGATCTATAGTAGTCCTTTCAATAAGTAAGAGTGTCGAACCCAACGAGGAGCAGAAGGAAATGACAAGCGGTTTTCAGTAAGGTATTCTCTACAACACTGAAATTATCAGTAACAGATAGTTTTGTGATAAGGTAATTCATAACGAGTAACAATTAACAAAAGTAAAAAAGGTGCAGCAAGGTGGCCCAATCCTTTTTGTAGCAAACGACAAGCCTAGACAAACTCTTATATAAAGGAAAGCGCTCCCGAGGACACATGGGAATTATCGTCAAGCTAGTTTTCATCATGCTCATATGATTCACGTTTGTTACTTTGATAATTTGATATGTGGGTGGACCGGTGCTTAGGTACTTCCCTTCCTTGGAAAAGCATCCCACTTATGTTAACCCCTCTCGCAAGCATCCGCAACTACGAAAGAAGAATTAAGGTAAACCTAACCATATCATGAAACCTATCGATCCAAATCAATCCCTTACGAAGCAACGCATAAACTACGGTTTAAGCTTCTGTCACTCTAGCAACCCATCATCTACATATTACTTTCCAATGCCTTCCCTTAGTCCCAAACAATGGTGAAGGTTCATATAGTCGACGTTCACATAACACCACTAGAGGAAAGAAAATATACATCTCAGCAAAATATCGAACGAATACCAAATTCACATGACTACTTATAACAAGACTTCTCCCATGTCCTCAGGAACAAACGTAACTACTCACAAATCATAGTCATGTTCATAATCAGAGGGGTATTAATATGCATAAAGGATCTGAACATATGATCTTCCACCGAATAAACCAATTTGCATCAACTACAAGGAGTAATCAACACTTCTAGCAACCCACATGTACCAATCTGAGGTATTGAGACAAAGATCAGATACAAGAGATGGTCTGGTGAAGATGCTGATGGAGATTGACACCCTCCCGATGAGAGGATCGATGGTGATGACGATGGTGACGATTTCCCCCTCCCGGAGGGATGTTTCCCCGGCGAAACAGCTCCACGGAGCCATAGATTGGTTCCGCCAAGGTTCCGCCTCGAGACGGCGGCGCTTTGTCCCGAAAGCTTCCTTCTGATTTTTTCCAGGGCAAAAGACACTTTATACCAGAAGATGGGCATCGGGGGGCTTCCAGGTGGCCCACGAGTTAGGGGAGCGTGCCCGGGGGGTAGGGCGCGCCTCCCACCCTCGTGCACAGTGGGTGGCCCCCTCTGGTGCTTTCTTTGACCAATATTTTTAATATATGTCAAAACTGACTTTCATGGAGTTTCAGGACTTTTGGAATTGTACAGAATAGGTTTCTAATATTTGCTCCTCTTTCAGCGTAGAATTCCAGCTGCCGGCATGTAAACCTTGCAAAATAAAAGAGAAAAGACATAAATATTGTGACATAATGTGCAGTAACAACCCATATCTATCTATTATATATAAAAAGAGGTTGACGGAGTCATCAGAAAAAGATAAATATGCTAGAAATTACCACAAAAATCAAAAACATCCAACCATTAATTAAGTTAATTAACCGATGACAGCCGATGGATCTCTAAATTAATCTATTGAAGTTGAAGTTTATATTAATTACCCACCTATGCCCTTAGTTCTAAAGATTAACTCCAAGTTAAAAGAAAAAAAATAGGGTGCGCACGCGGCTGCCCCCGTTCCAGTCAAATCAGATCGAGGATTCCTCAAGCATGCGGCCGGCGTCGTAACTCCTCACGTAGATGGCCGGCGCTGTCAGAGCACGTTCGCCTTCTCCTCGGTGCCGTCTGCCGTGGACCAGCCCTCCTCCCTGTGCATGGACGCTGGGAGAATCCGGTTCCAAACTTGCCTCTTGCAAGCAACCCTACAAGCAACAAGGAAGGAGATGGGCACCAGATGAATCAAATATTTGGCTTCACGCAGTAGCAAGAAGATTGATAAGGACTTGCTTCATGTACGGCCTCCATGCATGCTCGAGAATTATGATACAAGCTGCTGAGAAAACCTTGGATAAGACCGTGACCAGGTCCTCCATACCGGACACTACGGCGGCTGCCATATTTTGATTTGCACATTGTCCCAACTGACGCCCATATGGACGCTATTCGGGCCAGTCAGTTCTCCTTAACGTTCATGCATGTCAATGCCGTATGATTTCAATCTAGCCATATTTGTTCACCATGCATACATCCGTGCAAGATGCTTTGGATCCAAGACAGCCTAGAGCATGGTAATAGTACATTATATAACATGATATCTTTCATTTGACCGATCCACCTATTTCTTTGCAATGCGACATAGTCTCTACATTTTGGGAGCCTTAGCAATACAGAAACAGAACAGTGCTTAGATTTTATTTCGTTTCTTAAAACGGATAGCTTGAAAATCTTGCAACATATCCTACCAGGCAATGATAAAAGGCCGAGAATTAGAGTCTGATGCATTGGATAAAACTGCATATGACTGATAGTAGACGTAAGTTGCTTTAGTATGCATATTTCTTCATTTGATATGACACTGAAAATTCAATAATGGCTATCCATTGATTTTCTTTTATTTCTGCTTTTTTCTAGGGAAAACCTTCATTCATGTATTTTCCGAGTAAGTTAATGGTTATCTAAAGGCCTATTAGTTTTTTTTTGAAACGGAGGCAAAAAATTTGCCTCATATATTAAATAAGGAGAGGAGAGTTTTTTACAACACACACCCAGAATACGGCATGACAATTATTCTCGCAATAGAAAAGACCCTAACTTCTTTGCCCCCACTACCAGAATCGTGATTAAGCCTGTGAGCCAACATATATTCCCGTCGGCCCCGCGTAGACTCCCAGGAAAATGTCATTTTACTGTGGGCCAGACACTGACTGACAGGTTTTTTTACCATATTCCTGTAGGTTCTGAGCAGGCGCACAGGAAAAGTATATCCCTGTGCGTCGCGGCCCACAGGAATCGCATTCAGCCCTTCGCGCCCGCGGGCTGCCGCTTCGCGCCATCGGGTTTTTATTGCGCGCGCATTTTTTCAGAGAGGCCCACCCTTTTGTCTATTTTCCTGTGTGTTTGGGCTCACAGAGTTAGGCCCAATACAAAAGGAGAGGGCAAACACGTAGAGCCTCCATCCCCAATTCAGTCGTAGTCTCCAGAATCCTCTCGATCCCCAATCCAGTCCTGCGCTTCACCGCCGCCGCCACCATCGTCCGGTCCACAGCCGGAGCCGCCGCCACACCATCCTCCGGTCCACCGCCGCCGCCGCCACACCACCCTCTGGTCCACCGCCACCGCCGCCACACCATCCTCCGGTCCACCGCCGCCGCCGCCACACCATCCGCAGGTCCACCGCCGTGGCAGCAGCTACACCATCCTCCCATCTACCGTCGCGGCTGCCTCCCCTCCCTGCAGAAGGCCGTCCTTCCGCCTGCATCTTCCTCACCACTTGCGTAGTGCCGGTCTCTGCCTCGCCACCCACCGGAGCACCAGCATCTGCCCCCCACCAAGCTCCCGTACTTGTCCCCCCATTCAGATTTACACGTCTTCACCTCCGGCTGCCTGTACTCCTCTACTCGCTGCCTCACAAGTCCCCATTCTCCATATCTCTGGTAATATATTACCTTCTTTTCCTAGATCTACGATTTGTTTGCTCTATTTCTTGTGTAGCGTACAAGCTTCGTTGGAACTAATTTAGGCACATCTGATTAGTATACGGTTGATTTGGATAAGTTCAACCACCAATTTTTATGGGTTCCAACGCAAAACTAGTTGTACATGACCATGTACAGTTCTTTGGTGTGCAAGTTGATTTGGACAGATTTGTTTTGGTTGTTCTTAGACGTAAGTTGGAGCTTCTGTAGCAACATCAGTGAACAGCTAGCATGTAGCTTATGTACATGACCATCTAACTATTCATTTTTTCTAGGTTGTAGCTTCCGTGACACCTACCTGCTATTTATTTATTTATTTAAAGTGAATTTAAGATCTATAAATCCTAGAATAATCTTATCTTTTCATATTCCAGAAACATCAGCGAACAGCTAGGGGAGTTGGCTGGCCACCCTTTTCGACGCCGTAATTTCCCAGCTTGAACAAGTATATTGGTAAGTTATAGCTTTGAGCTCTTAAATTTATGTCTGAAACAATTGTCTTTTTGTGAATTGTTATTTGTGCTGCTGCCCTTTAGTATGCTATTATTTTTCTGAAATAGCCCCATTTCTGTGAATTTTATTTCAGTATGAGTTCTTGGTTAAATAATGGAGAACCGTGATTGGATGTATAGTGGATGGGTGTTTGGTCAAGTCCCTTCTAATATATGGCTTGAAGAAACTGCACGATTTATAGACCGGGCCTTCTCTTCCGTAGCTGAAGGTGGTAAAATTAAGTGTCCATGCGCCAAATGTCGGAATTATTTTCCACAAGAAAGGCACATTGTAGAGAAACACTTGTATAAACATGGGTATAAGCCATATTACAAAACCTGGACAGAACATGGTGAGAGTTTTGTAGCTGCTGCTGATGGATCTGTCCCTTTAGTACATCAAGAGGGCTGTAATGAAACTGATCGAATGGACAATATGTTGGTTGACTTAGGTGGTAGCCATCTTCCACCGGTTACTGAGGAGCCAACCTCCTCTGCCAAGGCTTTTTATAGGATGGTCAGTAGTGCCGATGAATTGGTACATGAGAACACAAAACACTCACGTCTTTCTGCTGTAGCTCGTTTGCTGGCTATGAAATCACAATACAACATGTCCATTGCACATTTTGATGATACCTTAAAAATAATCCATGAACTTTTGCCTCCTGAATCTAATTTGTCCGAAGACTTCTACCAATCCAAGAAACTCTTAGAAGGTCTTGGGATGCCATATGTCAAAATAGATGTGTGCAAAAATAATTGCATGTTGTATTACAAAGATAACAAACATAAAGAGAAGTGTGACTTTTGTGGCAAAAATAATTGCATGTTGTATTACAAAGATAACAAACATAATTGCATGTTGTATTACAAAGATAACAAACATAAAGATAACAAACAAAATAATTGCATCTATATCATATGGATGAATGTGTGATGTCCACTACTCAACTTGAATTTGTGCATTCCTTCTGACCTGTCTACGCTGATGTAGCTGCAATATCAACATTATGTTGCATATGAGATTTTTTTTCATGTTTTATATCAAGATATTTGGCTGTTTGCATCTGTGAGCTTGTCTACTCTCATAAGATTCTTTAGCTGTTATGCCCATTTTTTTTTCATGTTTTATATCAAGATATTTGGAACTTCAAAGTAGCCTGGACATGTAAATGAAAAGAAAATCCATTCTTGGTGCCAAGCATTAATCAATAAATGGAAATTATTTTGTTCTGTTGTCTCCACTTATTATCCAACAAAGTATTGTGTTTTTATTGTTCTAAATCAGATTAAATAACAATTTGGTTACTTGGGCTTGATTCAAGGGACAAATAACTCGTCTCAAGCCGGCTCACAAGCGGTTGATGGCAACAATGATGTCATGGAGTCGAGCGAGGAGAACGACACCACTGGGAATGTCGGTGATCAGATCGTTGACGCAGCAGCCAACCATGGCGGAAACTGATTGCTCAAACAACATGATAACATCAGACTGTAGGTGGTCTTCATACGCTCTTTTGTGGACTTGTGTATCCAATATGGTTTAGGAATGAGAACTAACATCTGGTGGTAGTTGCAAGCCGGCGTATTTTGCTAGTATTGTTGTAGTTGGAAGGTCCTTTTGTGGATGGTACCATTGTAGCCTTGTAGTGTACTTTGTTGATCTATATGTATGGAACTAATGATGATATATGAAGTCTGATGTTGTCATATAAATCTATTCTCACATGGTCTCTGTGAAATAATGTAACATCTGTAGCATCTGGGTTAAGCACATTGCTTTTCCGGCAGGAATATGAAAAAAAAACATCATGATGCAACAGTGACGGCCAACGGCTGACAGGAATGCACGAACGTTGCAGCTTTCCTAGCACAAATTCCTGTCGGCTGAACCTACAGGTATAAGTTGGTAGGAATGCCTCCTAGTACAAATTTCCTGGCGGCCTTTCCTGACAGGTGGTTGACAGGAATATGTATTTTCCGGGAGGCATAAATCTGACAGAGCATTCCTTTCGTGTGAGCCAACCGTCAGGAATAACCGACAGCAATAATATTCCTGTGGGCCGACCGGCAGGCATATTGTTTCATTCCTGGCAGGCTATGGCTGTCGGTTGTTCCTGTCGGTTGGCCGACAGGAATTATATTCCTGACGGCCAGTTTTATTTTCCTGACGGCTGTTGGCCCACACGCTTAGTCGCGTTTCTGGTAGTGCCCGGCGGTGATCCAAAGGTTTGTCTCGTCGATGATGTAATGTACGTGGGTGGAGCGAACATACAATATTTGATATTATCGTATGCGCATGCACTGAACACATACATACAATGGCATATCTAATTAATTTTGCATTCGAATGACAATATATACAAAAATACCACCTCACAGTTCTCTAGAATCAAGATATTAATAGGTTGAAAGTTACCTAGATAAAGAAACTAAAATCCTTTAAATGTTCAAAGTAAGATTTATTTTAATATTCTATAAATAAGATACATTGTTGTTTGATTAGTCATGTTTATGGGAGTGGCACCTACGAATAAAAAGTTCGAACCTCATATCTATGTATGGTTCCTTGCTGTTCCCATACATACATGCAGGTATTTTAGGTGAGTATCGAGGAGTGCTTCCAAGGATCGAAGAACTATTTGGTTCTCCCTCATTATGTATGATGAAGAACAACTATCAGTACAGGTATCTGGTACATGTAATTTTTGGATGCACAGTATTTTTGTGTTATATACATATTCTAATTAAAAAGTAGTATGTTTAATTATTACTTGATTTCTCATGGTGTTCATGCATTTTTTGGCACTTCACAGTACAATGGTGCTACAGTACCCAGTTTGAGGTCTGGATCATCTCGCCCATAAGCCGTCAGTGTAAACCCGATTGTTACTTCAGAATATTACATATTGGGTGTTATGGGTTGACAATCCAGTCCATGTCTCACATGTGTTTCCGTGTAACTCTTATGGCCTACGCTTTGGTGCATTTAAGAATACAAAGACACTACTAAGGGAAAGCCTATACACAGAATCTTATCAGCAGCGCGCTTTAAAATAAGATGCTGCTGCTAATTAGCAGTAGCGTGCTCGGGAGTAACTCGCTGCTGAAACGAATATAGCAGTAGCGCGCCCGCTCAAAGAAGCGCTACTGCTATAATTCCCACGAGGCCGCCACGAGGCTAGTTATAGCAGCAACGCGTTATAACGACGGGCGCTACTGCTACATAGCATAGTAGGAGCGCATTTCTGCAATAAGCGCTACTGCTAAATTTACTACAAAAGTTTAGCCCCATCTCCTCTATCCGATCCACTCACACAGTCACACACTAGCTCACTGGATCCCCTCTCAATCCCCCGCGCCGGTCCATCCCCGTCTCCCCTCCTCCGTCTGCGCCGCCGTCACCTCCTCCTCCTTGCTGGACTCGGTACCGGCCTCCTCCTCCGGCCTCCCTCTCCAATCGCCGCTGGCTTGCCCCTCCTCGCTCCGCCTTCCTCCTCCGTCCTCCCTCCACTGGCCGCGCCGACCGGCCCCTCCTCGCTCCGCCTTCCTCCTCCATCCTACTCTCTTCTCCCTCCTCGAGTCGCCCCTCCTTCTCCCTCCTGCCCGCTACATTTTGATTTAGTAGCTAGGCTAGTTCATATGCAACATTTTGATTTAGTTGATATGATTTAGTTGATTTAGTAGGCTAGTTGATTTAGTTGACTTAGAACATTTTGACTTAGTTGATTTAATAGGCTAGTTCATTTAGTTGATTTAGTTGACTTAGAACATTTTGATTTAGTTGATTTAATAGGCTAGTTCATTTAGTTGATTTAGTTGACTTAGAACATTTTGATTTAGTTGATTTAGTAGGGTAGTTCATTTAATTAGTTGATTTAGAACATTTTGATTTAGTTGATTTAGTAGGCTAGTTGATTTAGTTGATTTAGAACATTTTGATTTAGTTGATTTAGTGGGCTAGTTGATTTAGTTGACTTAGAACATTTTGATTTAGTTGATTGTTAATCCTTTGCTCATATTGCTTTAGGAAAAATGGCGCCACCACCACCACCACTATGTCGACTGTGCAAGTCAAGATGCGCCAGCAGCCTTGCAACTGGCAAGCTGTTCGGCATCTACTTCCAGCCGAGTTTTCGTCATGCGGCGGTAAGAAATTAGATGAAATGTAATAACTATTTTGTTTTTAGTGTTGGCATTACTGCATTGTGTCATTTTTCTTATTTTACACAGATCGTCCCATGCAATGAGAGGTTGAAATTCAACAAGCTGACAGGAGACACTATGACATTTGAGGCTCCTGGGGGGCCGTACACTATGGAGGTCGAGAAAGGACGCAATATGTCGCAGATTGGAGGAGATGGATGGGCCCGTTTCGTCGCTCGCATGCGTCTTACTGGTGGTGAGTTGATCAGCTTCTCCTTCCGAGCAGAAAGACCCAAGCTAGCTGTCATTTATCTCAACCTGGTGGAAGATGATGAAGATGACGAAGATGATGAAGATAATGAGGATCCACTCGATGAAGATGATGAGGACCCACTTCATGAAGCCATCATAGCTCAAAGAACAAGGCTAAGTGAGGAGGAGGTGTCCAACCTGTGGGACATAATTCCGCCACGTGCTGACTTTGTCGGGGTGCCATTCGTGACTCGCTTACAAATGCAAATTATCCGATGAATTACTTAGTGTACAGTCCAATGATATGGTATGTTGTGTGGAATCTAGTCGATGATATGTTTTAGTGTAGAGTTCGATCACATGCTTATTAGTGTAGAATCTAACGAAACTATTAATAGTGTAGATAATCCATATGTACTTATTTGCGAGGCTATTTATTAATTGATATGTTTTTCTTATTCAGAAATTGGCAAAGAGCATATCTGTGAGTTATGGTATCGAGCCTGATGAAGAAGGCTCGGCTGGACTACGCCTTACTGCAAGGGGCTCCGTCACAACCTGTACTTACCGCGTGGACACGGACGGTCGCACACACTTAAACTCGGTTGGGTGGAAGAAATTCCTCGATGGCAAGAATCTTCGTGTTGGACAGGCCATCCTAATTACTATCAGGAACACCAACCGCCCAGGCTTAAGGATGATGATTGTCTTCGATATCATCTAGAACTACATATGTGTGTGTGGCTATATCATCTAGAACTACATATGTGTGTGTTGCTATATCATGTAGAACTACATATGATGATCGTCGTCAATATCATCTAGAACTACATATGATGATGGCCGTTGATATGACCTTGTATTGCTTGAGGATGCATGTTGACTATGCATGAAATTGTTATCTAGTACTCCCTTCGTTCCAAATTACTCGCCGTGGTTTGAACTAAAACCACGACCAGTAATTTGGAACGAAGGGAGTACTACCTAGTAATGGTTTATGAATTTGATATCTACTAGCAGTACCTAGTATCTAGTATCTGAAAGGGAAACTGAAAGGGAAAGGGGTAATGGGAAAATGATGAAAGATATAGTAGTAGCGAGGGATGGCGAAATCGCTACAGCTAGGTAATAGTAGCGCGTTCCTAAAAAGCGCTGCTGATATCGTAAACAATAGTAGCGCGGGTAAGGGCCGCGCTACTACTATGAGTTAGCTGTAGCGCCTTATTAGTAGTGCGTCCACCCGCGCTGCTGCTAGCCTCGAAACTCGCGCTACTACTAGGGTTTTCCCTAGTAGTGTGACTTCTGCATCATGTGTTCTTATGCTTGGTGCGTATTTCCCTCATATGGAGCAATAGATATACTGTTAACTACTTCATGAGGCATAATAAGGGTTGATCAAAATTTAGAATAAACCTATTATATGTTATCTTTGATTGAGGGACTTCATAAAAGTTTGTCTATGTGCACTATTTCTCATCAGTTGGCTTATATTTCACTTGATACTTCTGATACCATACTGATTGAAATGAACTGCTAAAAAACAGGGAATTCTTGAGCAAGGGTCAATTGTAACATCATCACAGGTGGTCCAAATCACCTTACTAATCAGGTTCCCACAAGTCAACATATGCCATGAATCATGCTTCCTGTGGTGATCATCTTACATTAAATGCCAGTCAAAGACAAAATGTGTCATTCAAACAGAGAACTAAAAAGGGATGGTAATCAATTAACCCCTTTCTGATAAATGTCTACGTCGAAGTGAACACTTGATGGCTGTTATTCTGACAGTGAAGTCTGCTTTTATTTTTTCTTATTTTACCCACTCAGTAACTATCGTGTGCCTTTATATGCGCAAGTGATTCATACGGTATTTCATAAAGAAAAAATTGTATGAATTAGTAGGAATGCTTTTTCAGGATTTAGGTGCTAATTCTCTCCCTGTTCAATGGATAGCTCATATAAAGGAAAACATGTTATTGACGTGGAAATGAGTTATTTCCACACATGGAGGTCTACGCAAGTTGAGCTAATGTTTTCTTTATGGTTCTTCATGCAACTAATTTGTTGGGTGTGATGTTGTTTACATGTAAGCAGTGTTTCATATGTATAAGATAATAATGTTAGTATAAACCATGTCACTAATATGATATTGCTAACTAAGAGTATTAATTCACAAGGGGCTTTTATTAACAAAATAACAACCCGACATATACATATTTATATGCTTTAGCAATATTCAGAAGTCAAAAATATATCGTCGGTGTTTATCACAGTCATATTTTAATTCGTATGCTATTAATAGCTCCATATACACGGCTTAAAGGATGGAAGGAAGAAACATCGATAGACCTTTTGGGTATTGTATTAACTATTTTCTATGTACCATGTATAAATTCATATTTGATAGTCAAGATTATGAGTGCAATTGAAAAAGGCTTTGTTTTCCTTGCTACCTAACACATACCCGAAGGTTTGTATTTTGTTCTATATAATTCTGCATGTATATAGTTGGGAAAATTATGTTGAAGTTGTTCACTTCTTACAAGTGACAAACACATTACAAGTATGGAAGTATTAGTGTTGCGAGTTTTAGTTGACTAAGCTCTTATTATTTTTCATTTAATAAGTGCACTATCTACCATGTATTAGATAATATCCGTTCTTTTAGAATAATAATGGTGATTTAATTTTACAATGAAAATAAGTTTAAAGGAAATTGCAAATTTCAGAAAACATGGAGCATGATCGATTGAGTCATAAAAGCTGACGTGGCCTCATCACACAAATATTTATATTAAAATTGTTAACATTTGTTCATTCTTACAAAAACTTCATTTTTCAGGATATATAGTATGGAAATTCCTTACATCAATTTTATTTAGGTCATAGTCTAACTAGAGATCGTTGAAGCTCATAAAGCCAATTACTATAACTTATGTAAAGGTAAGAAAATGGCCCATCAAAAATATATTAACATCTAGACTGTCGTCTTGTATCCAGTGAAGGGGGTGATATAAATTTGTGAAGAGATAAATAAAGTACATATTACTTACGAAGCTCTAAGGATGTAGACCATATGACATGCAACTTACACAAACCATATCGTCAAATTCACACGTGAATTGAGCTTCCAATGATATAATTTTCACATTATAAATCTCAGAAGTAATAATCTTATAAATACTCAAAGGCAGTCACGAAGAATGCATTACGCCCTCTATATAGATGGATGGGAGTGCCAATCTTGCACAGCGTTAGCGAATCTACCCATGCCTATTCTCAAAAAAGAAAAATAAATCTACTCATGCCTACACAAGAACAATATAACTAAACAACATGATAGAAATGACCAAAAATATTATAATTTAAACAACAAAACTGGACATAAGAAAATAGTTAGAACGCCATGTATTTAACATGTAAATGATGAAGTGATAACAAATATACTTATATATTAGTAAAAAAGATATATGAAATATAATAATATGTTCACACAAGTCTTATATTTTATAATGGCATCACATAAATCCAATTTTGATATAGACGAATGAAATCATACATTCTCATCATTCAAGTTTATGATTTTCTAGCTCGCGCATAGAGCGGTCCAGTTTGTTAGTTACAATAAATATCGATATAAAAGCATGATGCGAAATGGACGTATCATCATACAGGCCCAATAGTGTATGTTGGCAACCAATCAGCCCGTTTGCTTCCCACGCAGGCCTGGTTGGACCTTATGCGGGCAACCAAACACACCCTAAGATGATACAGACACCATAGCATGCACCCGACCTCGGCATAGATAGGATGTATACAGCCAATACCAACACACACAAAAAAACACATCGACAACTAGCAATGTCATATAAGACAACCTCTACGTCGAGGGTGAAAATACCGTGGTCACCGGGTCCACCCGCCAAGGCCATAATCCAGGTTTTCACCGTGAAGAATCAGTCCCATATACAAATCGAAGTAATGTATTGAACGAAGTAATGATGCAAAAAAATATCAGCATTTCCAAATACCACCACCAAGTTGGTTATATTAGACCCCCCGGCCGATCGGGTCTGTATCACCACCACCAAGCTTTCCAGATCTGAATAAGAACAATCATACCAGGTTGAAGAAGGATGACGTCGAAGCTGTGGCAGTCTGGCATCAGATCCTACCGCCGCGGAATCCGCATAGTCGCACACAGTCGCCGCCACCAAGAAGCCCATTGGCCGCCACCAGGTTCCTTGACCCCAGCATGTGCGCCCGAGATAGCTGGAGGATACCCGACACCGCCGCAGAGGTCGTCCACCGCGGTGGAAACAAAGTCAATGCATTGGGGACTGTGGTGCATGTGCTTACCATGTGCACGTCTCCACACCAGCCTGGGATGTGGGCAGTGTCGGCTAGACACTGCGGCGACGCAAACATCCGCCTAGTGAAGCAATCGCGCGCAGCCCCCATGCGAGCTGGGGAGGGAGGGCACGCCGATCGCCATGCGGGCATTGTCTGACGACGCTTGCTGATGGCAGCAGGGAAGGAGGGCTGGTGATGGCGTCTGTTAGTTTCTGTTCC